>NC_056623.2:8460000-8760000 GCF_002870075.4 Lactuca sativa | reverse complement strand
GGTCTTTTCTGGCCGTGATTTTGGGGATGTCACAGTGTATGAGATTAAGAATCTTAGACAAAAGATTATCAAAGAATTAAGTATTAGAAATATGAACTTAAGAAATTCAATAGGTATTATTTTTCTGGAAGTTAAGCTGTTTTCTGAATACATGTCAAAGCTAGTGGGAGCATAAGTGTTAATAATCATCATGATAGTGGGAGCATAAATGTTGTGCTTGTATGATTATTAAGAAAAGTATTGCAAGTTAGCAATATTAATTATAGAAAACAAGAGTTATACTTTGCAAAGTCGTAAGGGTTGAATAATTGTTTTGCTATAATTAAGGGAGAGAATATTATGCTTCATTTCAAATCTAAAGGCTTAGGTTGTGGAATGTTAATAAATTTAGTCAAGGATACATAGTGTGTTCTCAAATTTTGAAATTGTGAGAACGTGGCACATAAAATATTATGGCAGAAGATTGATAAAGTATCAGATCTTTATGTAAGACATTATGCACCGTGTCCCATACGCTTCGGGTATAGGATCGAGTGCAAATGCTATAATATTTGACCATTCTAAAATTTTCCAAATGTCTAGCGCATTTTAAGAGAAAAAGGACAAGAATCGGTTTTGACTAAAATAATTAAACAACTATCAAAGGACGATTCAAAGCTCGCTGAGGATTGGTCGCTTGTGAGTAGTTGGAAGTATGGTATTGGATGGACCATATCAACATTATTAATGAATAGATAAGATACTATTAAGAATGAGTTGTCATATGGCTAGTATGGAAATGTTTTCATATTGGGAGTTGGATATTGAGAATCTATGTCTAGATTAGAAACTTTTATGCAAAAAGGATGTTCAAAGGAATGTACTTTGAGTGAGAGACATCATATCTATAGAATTGTTTATGATAGAGATTGGCCAAGTCTTGATGATTTTGAGCTATGACTTTATGAAATAATCATTGCATAAAGTGTTAGAATCTAGCATAAGTAACAAGAATTTGATATTCTTATACTTATGATAAGGATTGGGAGTTGTGAAATGAGTATGATTGGAAATGTGTTCATTTGATCTATTTCACAAAGTAAGGACCGTAGGTAAACATTGTGTGCATGCTAAGAGCATAGGACACGTGTAGTAATAATTCAAGTAAGAAGTTGATTACCCGAAACAACAAATAATGATTAATCAATATGGTGATTAAATAAAATGTTTTATTTATACCCAGAGTTTGTCGCCATATGGGATTAGTATTATTCTTGTGTTTCACTTTGCATGTTTTGACTTCCTGAATAATTAAATTGGTTCAGAACAATCAAATTATTCGAACGGACCACAGTCGTTCATATGTTGGAAGTAGGTATGAATGAAGACTGTCGTGAATTGGTGTGTGGATTGTCTAAAGTGTATTAGACATAAGCAAATGTTTTCTGCAACGTTCATGAGTGCTTATGAATATGATTTGAGCATTGGATTAAACCCACGCTCACTTGGATCACTTCATGGATTTTATCACGAGTGATTGGTGAGACGATAACATCTTATATTCTTGAAACTGAGATGTGTGAGTTGTATCTTGCGATTCGGTTACACATTGATAATATGTAAGCGAACCAGTAACCTGGTGTCATAAAACATGTTGTGTGTGATTTGGTGAGTGAGTGCAAGCAAGCATTGAATCAAAGTTTATCCGTTACTTTTATCCAAAGCGGGATGAAAGCGATATCTGTGGGCCCCTTGATGATTTAGTGATGACACATAAGCGCTTGGCCAAGCCGGGACTAATTTGATGTGTTCAATTGTAGTCTGTTGTCAGTCGTCATAAATCGGAAATCGGGAAACAGTATATAGAGAATGATTGAAATCCATGTCTCATATCTATACGATATCTAGAACGGAGGAATATATGATACCTTATCTAAAGGACACGGGTATCTGATAAGATCAGAGTTGATAACGGTTTTTGAAAGCTACGATTGCAAATCAGGATCTGAAGTCGTACGCAGAATAGTTATTAGACTTATCCAAGTGGGAGACTGTTGGATTCGTGTCTAAGTCCATAACTATTTTGGTATGTACTTGACCTAATGGTGCATGGTCCTTTTGGGTTGCCTTCACCAAAACAACTTGATAGGATGAATTATGGAAAGAGAGGATTAATTATGATTTATTAATATATTATGAGAATAATATATTAAAGGAGAAATCATATTGTTTAATTAATATTAGTCAAGAATTAATAAGAATTAACTTTGTGGCTAAAAGACATTAATTAAACTTAAGGGACTAGAACTGTCAACTGTGTGATAGTTGAATATTGGGCTAATGGACTCCATATTAGAGGGGTGGATGAGTTCTATGGGGAAACCCATTAGAAATTTTCCAAGGCCTCTAAGGAGGGAGTCCATGGGTTGCTTAGCGCCTAAGTAGTCAAATTAGGGTTTCTTTGTTAGATAACCTTAATGGACTCACTATTTAAGGACCCCTAGGGCACCAAAAACGTGGCTAAGTGATTCCTTAGGGTTTCTACACGTTTTTGGGTGCCTCCTCTCTTATCATTCTTCATCATCTTGCTCTTGGTGTTTGTGAGCCATTAGAGGAGTGACACTTGTGACTCTAAGCTTTCTAAAGCCATTACAAGGAGGATTTGAGATTGTTATTGCTACATAACAATCAAGGTAAGATCTAAACCCCATTCGTATGTTAATATGATTAATAGTATGCTAGATCAAGGGTTTAAAGTCTTGGATGAATTGCATGTACAATAGAGAAACCTAGATCCAAGCATTAGGGTTTGCATGAGCACACAGGATGTTCTTATGGCTAAAACCCATCAAATCCATGGAATTACACTTCGTACCCTTGTCAAACGTTAGTGGAGCATGTGTGGTTAACCGATACACTAATTTAGGGATGACATTGGTAGCGAAGGGTGGCTCGATGTTTATCATAGATCAATGGAGCCTGTATGGCTAACCGACACATTGATTAGGTGATAGTAGCATTGGGTGCACCACGTGATTCGTATGGTTATTCACACCTTATTTGTGATCCTCGGCATCCCAGTCACAAATAGAAGGGCATAATCGAGATTAAACATGCCATTGAAAAGTTCAATGAATCTCAAAAGATCTAGGAGTTTCAATTCATTTAAAACTTAAACTTCCTTTTCGTTTTTCATGGTGGAAATTGGTAAATCGTCATTTAGCTACCTTCAAATATTTTGCGACTAGATTACGGCAACCCTCTTCTAGATTGTAGAGTATTGTGTTGGATCCTAGCCTTGATGTTTCATTTGGGTGTTACATCAAGGATTCTAATCAACTTAACTTGAATTTTCTCTCGTTTTGTAGATGTCTGAATCTTACAATGGTCTTCCCAAATCCTTTGGAAAAAGCTTTCCAAATGAAGATGACGTTCTGAGATACGATCAAGGAAATGAGAGTCATGCTTCACTCCCTCCACCTCCTCTAATTGTTCTCCCTGACCCACAAGTTCAAAGGCTTGAAAATTTCAAGCTCACTCAAGCCCTTTTGGCAAGTAAACACGAAGATGGGAAACTTGTGTGTGCACATGTCTTAGAGATGAAGTCACACATTGATAGGTTAAAGATGTTGGGTGTCGATATCTCAGAGATGTTGGTTGTTGACTGGGTTCTTTAGTCACTTCCTGAATCATATAGTGAGTTCTTTAGAGAGTACCATATGATGGATCACGACGTGACCCTCATTGATCTCACCTATTTGCTTATAGCTGCTGAATCAGCAATGATTTGGCATGCTGGTCAAGCAAATTTGTCTGGTGAATCAAACTCCCAAACTTCAATGGACATTGAAAATGATGACATTAGAGATCCAGAAAAGGTAAACTCTGAGATAGCTCCTTGTGTCATTCCAAAAGAGTCCATTTGCTTTTATTGCCAAGAGAAGGGGCATTGGTGTAGCACCTGGTTCTTGGTACGTATTTCTTTCTAAGTAATTTGCATTTTTGGCCTTGGACTTGGCGAGTTGAAGGACCAACTCGCAGAGTAGAAGCGGGACGGGACGCGAGATTTAAGTGATGGACTCGACGAGTCGGGTCCCGGACTCGACGAGTAGACCCTATTTGGACAAAAACCCTAATACGAGGGTTTGCACCCTATTTAAACAATGTTATGTCGGCCACAACGTCCCTTATGCTCCCAGAACACCTCTCACTGAAACCCTAGCCGTTATTGAAGCAATCTAAGCCTTGTTGGTGGATTTTGGTGCTTGTGGTCTTAAGAAGGAAGGAGAAAATCTTGAGGAAGCAAGTAAAGACCAAGGGAACCCGAGTTTGTGCACCTTCTAAAGTTCATTGAAGGTAAAAAGTTGTAACCTTGCTCTTTCATTTATTAGATCCCTTTTTGGGGAGGTTTAGGGCTTTTATAAGCCATTTTTGATGGCCAACCATGATTGCCAACATGGTTGGGGTTAGATCTTCTGAATCACATCATTAAGGGAGTCACAAGGTAGTTGGGGACTGCTTTTACACCCATGAATGGTCCAATGCATCTTAAGAGCTTGTTTTATGTCTTTTTGAGCTCAAAGTCCCATGCAAGCACGTAAAGTTTGTATCTTTACGATCTAGATCAATTGTAGAAGCTTGGATCTATCTTTTGATCAAAGGTTGTACATCAGAAATCGAGGATTTAGAGTATGGACGTGACCGAATCGGCGAGTCCGTTCCTGGGGCTCGGCGAGTCAAAGGTTTTGAGTCCCATATCTATTGAAGGTCAAAAGAACTCAGTTGAGTGTTAGAAGGGTTGTAACCAGATAGAAAGAGTGACCCAATGCATTGGACGTAACTTTAGACCAGGAGTTCATGGGACTCGACGAGTACTAGAACAGACTCTACGAGTCCAAGGCAATCTTATTAAGATTGAAGATGAACTTGACGAGTTGTTCATGCAACTCGGCGAGTCGAGGACAGGACTTGTTCATCAGATGAAGGTGGACTCGACGAGTGTTCATACAACTCGGTGAGTCGGATGAGTTTCATGCGATGTTCATACAAGAAAGGAACTCGTCGAGTCAATGCCAAACTCGACGAGTCGAGACGTAGATAAGGACGAGTAAAGGGTTAGGGACTCGACGAGTTGACGACCCAACTCGGCGAGTCGGGTCAACTTGAAGTTGACTTTGACTGGACTTGGACTAACCCTGTTTAGGGTTGCACGTGCTGTCTGTTGACTTGAAGGCTGTCGTGTAGGAATCGAGGAGTCGAAGGGAGTCGACTTGTGCGCCGAGGATAATTCAAACACTGCACGACATTGAGGTGAGTTACCTTCCAGTAGGGGTGGGTCTAAGGCCACAATGCCGGCCCACCAAAAAGGGGTATTTAGAAGATGATTGTCTTTGTGATAATTATCTTGGTCTGGTTATGTGTTTTGGTCATGAGATTTAACTGTATGACACGTTATGTGTGTAGTAGGGATTAGCTTCCCTGAAAGTGGTCCTTAGGACCTAGGGGTAGGTCAGTACCCAGATATGCTTGACTATATGCTTATATCTGTTGTTGCATGCTAGTGGTAGGGGGTGAAATAGTCCCCAGTTACCGGTTGAAAGTTATCGATGGCAGTTACCGGTTGAAAGATATCGATGGCAGTTACCGATTGAAAGATACCGATGATGGTTACCGGTTGAAAGATACCGATGAAGGTTACCGGTTGAAAGATACCGACGATATTGTATAGTATGTGGTATGATGAGGGAACTCACTAAGCTTTGTTCTTACATTTTTGGTTTTGGTTTCAGGTACCTCTTTGTCGAAGGAGAAGGAGCCGGCGGTGTAGCAGCGCATCACACACACACACATGGTTTCCGCATTGAGTTTCTGGGATTGTACACTGATTTTCATTACTTTTGATGTCATGGTTTGAGACACAACATTATGATTTTGTAAGATGTTGTTTTATCGACAATGTTTCGGTAAAATATCTATTAAACATATTAATTCAAAAATGAAATTTTGGGGCTTGAATTTTGGGATGTTACAATTGGAGACGAAGCTGCACAAACTACTTGAGAGATCTAAGAGATGGGAGAGTCAAGACGTATGGCTCTACTTCAGGTAAAATCCATTATTTAACTCTTTTAATTTCCTATTCTAGATTCTTAATTTATGATGTGAGAAGATTACATTTTGATGTTTTGTAGGATCGAAGAAAAGAGAGGAAGCTTAAGGGAAGAAGTGAACTTAATCTAATTGTGAAGAAATGGATTTTGATCGTATTGCTTGAAGATTAGATTCTTGAGCTACTACTTGGAGTTAGAATAGATTGCTAAGAAATATGTAATGACATAGTTTTTCAATTGAATTGCATTGTAAGGACAAATTTTTTCCGCAATAAAATGAATTTTGATTTTATCTTATTTATTTATCCTTGCAATGGTGTGTATGAAAAATTGATGTTTGAAAGTTTCTATTATTAGCAATAATGAATTTGATTATTAATTATGTTGTTTGTGGAAATGTCGAAAATTTACCAAATAGAGAGAGTTTCTCATCGCCCAAGTTTCAACTGGATAGAAACTTGGAATCATACAACTTGATTGCGTGATGAATGAGAAACTTCATATTCGGAAATTAGACTAATTATTTGACAAAGTGTCAAGTGAAGGACTAGGAGATCGAGTACACTAGGTTGTGCGTTGATCATGTCCACCACAAGAGTGATAAAGATATTCGTCATGATTTACTAAAGTTTAATAAATATGATTATACTTATAAGATTAAGTGTAATTCCGAGTTGATTGAAAAGGTTTCAATTAATGGCAGAAGGAATAAGAAGGATCCAGAAGGCAGAAAGATAAAAATTTCTCTATTCTAAGAAGATGGGAGAGTACTTTTTATTGTGTTTTATGATAGATCTTAATGATTAAGAACCATATCTCAATTGATCCTCTAAGTGAGTCTTAGTACATTTGTATGTCTAAGAAGAGGAATCGAGAATTGTGGAAATGGTTAAGTCAAGAAGTCAATCATACTTCGTTCCAATATCGAATCTTAGAGTCATACTCCAAGATTGCAAATTGAGTAAAACGTCTTTAGTAGGTTTATAACCCTCCACAAATGTGGAATTTGGAAAAGTTTTCTTATTCTTGCAAATTTGAAATTAGTAAGTTGTGCTGTCTTGGATAAGACAAAGACCGACTAGAACCAATTATTTGAAGTGTTTTTTCTTGATAAGAACTACACTAAATCTTGTTTTGTCTAGGAAAGTTTCCTGACAAGAGAATCATATATGTCAAGAGGTCAGTGGGAGTTTTAATGATCTTGAAAAAGGTTTCAAGAACAAATCAAGAATAAACCTTATCAATCATCACTAGCATAGGACTTGAGGTTTACAACCTATCGTGTTGACATTATTTTGTTTCTGTTCCATTCCAATTGAGTTAATTATGCATGTGCGTTCTATGAGTTCTCATTTGAATGCATAAAGACAAAGTACCTTGATCGATAGAAAGTACATTGATATGTAAGGATAAGTTGCTAAACTACTTGGAAGACATGGTGGGAACTCGTGTTACCATGAGGCAAGAAATAAAGATTAAGAAAGTTCAGTCCATATGAGTTTGGATTTTTCGCAAACTTGGTTTTCGCAAATTCACATGGTTAGGAACTCATACACCATAAAATCGAAGTGTCATAAGATTCCCTCCTTCATGAAAATGAATGTAAGGAAATGCTTTCACAAAAAGAGATTTTTAGAAGATAACAATTGTTAAAATTGTATTCTCAAATTCAATTATGGTTACGACATCCCTTTCCATAGTTCGAATTGTGAGATTTGGCAATTAGTCTAACATTTGGGACTTATTGATATAAGTTCTGAATTGTTTAGACACGCATATGAGCTATCTAAGGCGAAGGTGTATAAGTTTAAGAAGCTTAGATAAAAGCTTATCGAAGCATCTGGTATTAGAAATATGTATTTCAGAAATTCAATAGGCAGTATTTTCTGGAAGTTCAGTTGTTTCCTGAATACATGTCAAAGCTAGTGGGAGCATAAGTGTTATGCTTATATGATAATAATCATCATGATAGTGGGAGCATAAGTGTTATGCTTGTATGATTATTATGGCAAGTGTTTCATGTTAGCAATATTAATTATAGAAAAACAAAGATTCAATTTGCAAAGTTGCATGGGTTGAAAAGTTGTTTTGCTATAATTAAGGGAGAGAATATTATACTTCGTTTCAAAATCTAAAGCTTAGATTGAGAAATTTTAATAAATATAGTCAAAGGATACATAGTGTTCTCAAATTTCGATTATGATTACGACATCCCTTTTCATAGTTCGAATTATGAGAACGTGACACATAAAATATTATGGCAGAAGATTGATAAAGTATCATATATTTATGTAAGACATTATGCATCGTGTCCCATACGCTTCGGGTATAGGATCGATTGCAAATGCTATAATATTTGATCATTCTTAAATTTTCCAAATATCTAGAGCATTAAGAGGGAAAAAGGACTAGAATCAGTTTTGACTAAAATAATTAAACAACTATCAAAGGACGATCCAAAGTTCGCTGAGGATTGGTCGCTTGTGAGTAGTTGGAAGTATGGTATTGGATGGACCATATCGACATTATTATGAATAGATAAGATTCTATTAAGAATGAGTTGTCATATGGCAAATATAGAAATGTTTCCATATTGGGAGTTGGATATTGAGAGTCTATGTCTAGATTAGAAATTTTATGCAAGAAGGATGTTCAAAGGAATGTACTTTGAATGTGAGACTTCACGTCTATAAAATTGTCTTGTAACAATTTCCGATAGAGTACTTTGTAATTTCATTGGCCAAGTCTTGGTGACTTTTGTGCTATGACTTTGCAAAAGGATCGTTGCATAAAATGTTAGAATCTAGCATATTCTAGTAGTGGCAAGAACCTTGTGTTCTAACACTAATGATAAGGATTGGGAATTGTGAAATGAGCATCATTGGAAAAGTTTTTTTTAATTGATCTATTTCACAAAGTAAGGACCATAGGAAACATAGTGTGCATGCTTTGTGCATGGGACAACTATTGTTGTAATTTGAGTAATAAGTTGATTTTCTGAAACAGTAAACGATAAATAATGAGTAATCAATATGGTGTTTAAACAAAAGTGTTTTATTTACTCCCATAAGTTTGGGGCCATATAGGATTAAGTATTATTGTTGTGTTTCAGTTTGCATGTTTTGACTTCCAGAATAACTGGGTTATTCGAACCTCCACGGTCGGTCATATGTTGGAAGTAGGTTGAAGGAAGACTGTCATGAATAGTCTGTAGATTGTCTGAAGAGTTTAGACATAGCACAAGTTTGCAGCAGAGTTCATGAGTGCTTTAATAATATTAGAGTATTGGATTAAACCCACGCTCACAAGAATCACTTCATGGATTTTATCACGAGTGATTGTGAGTCGATAATATTGTATATTCTTGAAACCGAGACATGTGAGTTGTTATTTGCTGGTCGGTTGCACATTGATGATAAGTAAACGCACTAGTAACTTGGTGTTGTAAAACTTATTGTTGTATGTGATTCGATGAGTGAATGCAAGCAAGCATATGAGTCAAAAAATTTCCATTCCTTTTACCCAAAGTGGGATAAAAGCGATATATCTGGGCCCCTCGATGATTTAGTGATAACACCTAAGCGCTTGGCCAAGCTGAGACTAAGTTGATGTGTTCAATTGTAGTCTGTTGTCAGTCGTCATAAATTGGAAGTCGGGAAACAGTATAGAGAGAATGATTAAAATTCATGTCTTATGTCTATACGATATCTTGAGAATGGAGGAATATATAATCCCTCGTCTAAAGGACACGCTATCTGTTAAGATCAGAGTTAACAACGGCTTTTGAAAGCTATGATTGCTGATCAAGTTCTGAAGTCATACGGAAAATAGTTATTAGACTTATCCAAGTGGGAGACTGTTGGATTAGTGTCTAAGTCCATAACTATTTTGGTATGTACTTGACCCGATTATGAGCATGGTCCTTTTGGGCTGTCTTCACCATAACAATATGTAAGATGCATTAAGGAGAGAAAGGTTTAATTATGATTTATTAATATATTATGAGAATAATATATTAAAGGAGAAATCATAATATTTGATTAATATTAGTCAAGAGTTAATTAAGAATTAATTTTGTGGCTAAAAGAGATTAATTAAACTTAAGGGACTTATTGTGTAATTATAAGATAATTACATAGATGGGCTTATGGACTCCATAGAAGGTGGAGTGGACGAATTCTATGGGGGAAACCCATTAGAAGTCGTCCAAGGCTTCTAAAGAAGGAGTCCATGGGCTGCTTAGGGCTTAAGCAGTCAAATTAGGGTTTCCTTGTTAGATAACCCTAATTACCTAAGTATATAAGGAGCCCTTAGGCACCAAAAACGTGGCTAACACTTGGATTAGGGTTTCCAGCCGTTTTTGGTGCCTCCTTTCTCTTCTCTTCTTCATCCAATTTCTTATTGGTGTTTGTGACTCCATTAGAGGTGCAACACTTGAGGTTAAGCTTTCTGAAGCCAAGGATTAGATTGTTATTGCTATATAACAATCAAATGTTAGATCTAAACCCTATTTTATGTTAATATGATTAGATGTATGCTAGATCTAGGGTTTATACCTTTGGATATTCAATTGCATGTTCATTAGACAAACTAGATCCAAAAGCTATTAGGGTTTGCTTGTACACCATAGGAATGATGTATTGCTCAAAGTCCATCACATGCATGCTGCCTAACTGTAGCTAGCAGTTTGGGTGTGGGATCTTCAGTCCCGTATAGATCTATACACAAATCTCACGCTCTCCATCCAAGAGACTCTAGTTATAATTTATAGGACTTGAACCCATACCCTTGCGGGTACCCGAAGTAGTGCCTCACAACCCTGTATTAACTAGTTTACGTGTAGTGTTATAGTATTCTCTTGTAATTGAAATTGTATGTATTACTTTGTAGAGTAAAATAATTATACTTAAATAATTATTTTAGTAGTGTATCCTTGTAGTAGTGAAATAGAGTAGTGTTCCATAAACTATACCTATTATAGTTTGTATACATGTTTCTGTGTCTTGTCCTTGAATTCTGTAAAATCATGTTGCGTTTTCCCCAGACTATACTTTTAGTAATTTGTACATATGTTATTGTATGTTTCTTGAACTTAGTAAAATAGTGTATTGGTTCACAAACTAAACCTATTATAGCTTAAATGTATGTCTGGTATGCAAGGAAAGTCTTAGTAATTTAATAGTTTGAATAACACTATAAAACGATGAGATTGTAACACCCATAAAATTCAAGCCAATTTAAAACTTTTTAGAATATTTAAAACCATTAAGATATTACAGTTTTTTTAAAATACTTTTAAACATCAGAGTATCCCCAGAATCAAATCATAAAACCATGAAATACAAGGAGTTTTACGATCACGCCTTTGCCTCCTAGCGATCATCAGAAGTACCTGAAACAATAATCGATAAGTGTAAGCTCGAAGGCTTAGTGAGTTACCCCCAAAATACCAACATATAACATTCAAAAAAATAATAATAAACATCATGTATAATGAGCCTTCAACATGGTTGGACCGCCTCCTCAGGGCCTACAACCTGTCTAGACCACTCCCGAGCCTTTGGCATGACTGGACCGCCTCCTTAGGGCCTACACCTTATCCGGACCTCTCGTCGGGCCTTCGGCTTGACTGAACTACCTCCTCAGGGCCTAGTACCTATCCAGATATGTTGGCCTACAACACGAAGCAGGACCGCCTCAACCCAACCCCCAAACAAACAATCATGTACACATGGATAACATACAAACAATAACATGCATATAACAGTCAAACCGATCTAACAGATCACGAGCATAACAATGCTCTTATAACCAGGATATCGACCTAACATGTCAAACAAATCGAAAATCGGGAAACAAACTGTTGGACAATAAGATTGACTGTGCTCCATGTGTTTGTCCGGCTGATATCTTGAGAACAAAGGATTATATGATCACTTATCTAAAATGGTACGTCTAAGTTCGACAAAGGCATTTTAGAGCCACGATTGCTAGACGGATCCTGGAGTTATACTTACAACTATAGTTATTAGACTTATCCAAGTGGGAGACTGTTGGATAAGGTGTCTAAGTCCATAACTATATTTGGTATGTACTTGACCCGAGAGTAGCATGGTCCATTTGGGTTGCATTTCACCGGAACAATCTGTAAGGATGGACTTTTGAGAAGAGGTTATTTATGATTTATTAATATATTATAAGTTCTAATATATTAATATGAAATCATATTATTTAATTAGTATTGATCAAGAATTAATTTGGAATTAATTTTGTGATCAAAGAGACTAATTAAATATATGGGGATTGATTGTGTAAATCAATTATTCTTATAAAGTGGGCTAATAATCCATGATTCCTTATGTTGGGCTAAACCCATGTGGTGACCCATGGATACTCCATGGAGGTTCTAACCCATGGAGCATGAGGAATGTGGAAAGTCATGCACATTAGGGTTTGCATAGTGTAACCCTAATGTAGCCACACTATATAAGAAGCCCTCAATTGCATGAAATCGACTACTAGAGCATGTTCAAGAGTTCTAGCCGAAATTAGTGTGTGCAAATAACCTCTCTCTAGTTCTTCCATTTGTTGGTGGTGATTTGTGGTTCCACTTGAGGCATTCATATTATTGGTGCTAGGTTCTTAAAGCTTCAAGGTTTGCAACTACACTAAATGGCATGTCATCTAACTAGAATTTCGTAGTATAGATACTCCATTGTACGCTAGTTAGGATGATGTTTGGAATTTTCAAAGTTTGCATGTATATTAGAGAAAACATAGATCCAAAGCATCTAGGGTTGCATGTACACCATATGGGTGTTAGAATGCTCAAAACCCATCAATAACATGCCGAGCCTGCTGCTCGACAGATACCACTGTGCGGCTTATCACTCTTGGCATATCGGTTACGACCTTACTGACCCCTGTTGGGAGGATCGGAGGTCTTAGGCTTCTTGGCCTGACCCACTGCTACGTGAACCTACTCTGACTTACGCTTGGTCTGGAGCTCCAACTCAATTTCCCATTCCCGGGCCTTCTTCGCCATGTCATTCAGGGTCTTGCACCCCGAAAAGCTTAAAAACTCTTGGATATCATCCCTCATCATGGAATGATACTTCGTCTTCTTCATCTCCTCATCCTTAGCATACTACGGAACCAAAAGTGCTCTCTCCCAAAACTAGGCGGAGATCTGCGCCACAGTCTCTGTAGTCTGCTATAGATCCTGAAACTCTCTCACCAAACACTGCACCTTGATGGACGGTGTAAACTCCTAATCAAACCTCCTCACAAACTCCTCCCAAGTCATCTCAGCCACACCTTCCGATCCCACCTCGCGGGTAACTTCCTCCTACCAGTCTCTTGCTCGATCCCTCAACATACAAGATGCGAACCCCACCTTTTCCACCTCAAGGCAAAAACTCGTGCATTGGGCATTCTCCATGTCTACCACCCTGCGTTGACTAGTGATGGGATCCCTGACCCCAAAGAACTTAGGCACTCCTCACGCCTTAAAATTCCTAAATGAGGGAGCTCAGGCCCCAATCTGTCTTGCAATAATCTTGGTTCGGAAAGACCTTATCCGCTCCTCCATGATCTCCACGATGCCCTCCTTGACCCAAAGATCACCGGGGTAGCGTCAAGTATGCCAAGAGTAACCTCGGCTGTGATAAGATCGCACAACCTCTAATCAATAGGCTCTGCACTAGAGCCTGAACCTGATCCTGAACCTGAACCTCGCGTGATCATCACCATTCTCAACTGAAAAAAAATACCACATGACAAAAATGATAAGGAATTCAAAAGGGATTCCACCTCGCTGGACTCCTTAGAGCTTCCAGGTCTGGCATTGTTTCGGGTACAAGTCCTGTGCATTTAGTAGTACGGGCCCAATACTACTTTCCACACCTACATGTACCCTCCCTAAGGCCATACTTGATACCCCTAATTCACCCGACCATACATCATGACCCATAAAACACAACACCAACTTTGATCCTAGACTATCCTTGGATTTCCCAATTCCTACTGAACCAGAAACTTAAACCAATCATAGTAGGTTGCCCTATCCATGAAAGTTATCCACAAATAGAATCACATAGACTGTCAAATAAGCTTCTACCCTAAACCACAACGAAACAAGGAACAAGAATAAGGCATAATTCATCATTCTAGGGCTATGCAATCCAAGACATATAAAACTTTGAAAGCATACACATAGCAAGTAATCAATTCAATAATCAATTTCCAAATATATCTATAGCATGGCTAGTAAATTAGGAACACCTCAACACTTACTTGAGCTTGGCCGAATACGCACATTGCACTCTCCCCTTTTACTTATAAAAATCATTTTTGAGAAAATTTGTAACTTTTGGTTTCTTTTTGAAAAAGGGTTTACCATTTTGTAACAGCCCAAAATCCAGGTAAGCTTTATGGTCCTTCTATTTTGAAAGTTGGCAAGTCTAGTCCTTTGAGTTGTATGTTGAATTGGCGAGTACGCTGGGCGTACTGGGGTGTACGTCGCGCGTACTCACGCGCTTAATTTGGACGCGGACTTGACCGAGTACGCTGGGCGTACTCAGGGGTACGCTGGGCGTAGTGAGCCCAGATGCAAACCCTAATTTCTGGCTTGTGCACTATAAAAGGAACATCTAGCCCTTTTCCCTAGCCACCATATTCCTTGAGTGAGTCCCTTGAGAAGCTGAGATCCGTGCCTTAGCTTGTGTGTGTATGTTTTGAGCTTGGAGTTAACTTTTCAAGGTGAAGAAGGGAAGGAGGAGCCATTGTTGGTGCTAGAAGTGGAAGAACAAGTGTAGATCCGTGCTCTACAGTGGTTGGAGATCTCTTTTGAGGTAAAAAGCTCTGAGCTTTCCTTGTTCTTCTTAAGTTTTGCTTTTTGGGATCATTTTAGGGTTTTTGGGTCCAAAGTTTGAGACTTTGTGTGCAAATAGTCTCCATGAGCATGAATCTGGCCTCTTCTAGTGTGTTTGATGTTAAGGGTTCATAAAAATCCAGTCTTGGTTGTGGATCTAGTGTCATCCATGAGCTATAGTCCCATTATGGAAAGAGAAATGGTGTTTTAAGCACAAAGTGACCTCTACAGCCATGCAAAGGCATAAAGGTCTCGACTTTATGGGTTAAGTCGTATAAAAGGAGTCGGATCTAGAGTTTGGACGAAAGTCTTAACAGATTAAGGTCTGAATGAGTGGGATAAGGGAACTGGGTGTTACGCTGGGCGTAATCCCAATACGCACGGCGTAGAGTGTCACGTACCCCGATTCTGTGGAGGCTTCGGGTACCCCCAGCATACATGTTGGTACGCGCAGTGTAACCCGGAGAGGGTTGACTTTTGTTGACTTTTAGGGTTTGATCAACTCTAGCGTATTTGAGCCTAGCAGGTGGGTAAAATGGTCTTTTACCCTTCCTAAGAGTGTTTAGAGAGTTTGGTCTAGCCTTGGGAAATTATGTTGATGATGAGTGTATATTTCATATGATTAGGCGGAGGCTAGGTCCTATTCACCGAGTTTGAGGTTTTCCGAGTTACCGAGTTACACGAGGTGAGTCTTCTCACTATACGTTACCTTGAGTGGTATTCTAAGTTGACCAGAGGGTCTTATGTGCTATGTACGAGAATATGTGTTATATTAGAGACTACATGCTATGTGTTATTTGTATGCTGTATGATTATATAGACCGGACCGGAGGGTCCAACGATTCAGACCGGGCCAGAGGGCCCAATGAGCTATGACTGGACCGGAGGGTCCGACGAGCTGTGGGACTGGAGGGTCCCGCTGAGACATCTTGACCAGAGGGTCGGGTTTAGCCTCGAGTGGCGTATTTGTGGTATGTGGTATTTTGGGGAACTCACTAAGGATTTATGCTTACAGTTGTTGTGTTTGATGTCTCAGGTACCAGCGAGGACCGTGGGAAGGCGACGGCTTGACTTGTACACACCCACATTGATGGAGTTCACATTAGAGAGATCTTGGGATTTGTTTTGAAAACACTGTTGTTTTGGATTTGAGATTATGATATGATATACATTTTGTGGTTTAAAAATGAAAAATTAAATTGGAAATTTTACGTTGTTACACATTTCCTCAGTTTGAGTTCTGACACACCCAAGAGTGTGCTCAAATCCCTCAAACCAAGGCTCTGATACCTACTTGTAACAACCCAAAATTTGAAGAAAAAATTTCAATTAAATAGTTAATAATATCAACCACATTTGTTTCCAAAAATCCCATTAAATAACTACATTGTTTAAAAGATCAGAGTTTCCAAATACTAAGTGCAGAAATACTGGGGAGTGCATGTTGCGCCATCAAGTCAGGCCCTTGCTCTTAGAATCAGAAGTACCTAAAACACCCAACAAAAACTGTAAGCACACGTTTAGTGATTTTACCAAAAACAAATAAATACATAACCAAACAAGGAACAAGAATAAGGCATAATTCATCATTCTAGGGCTATGTAATCCAAGACATATAAAACTTTGAAAGCATACACATAGCAAGTAATTAATTCAATCATCAATTTCTAAATATATGTATAGCATGGCTAGTTCATTGGGAACACCTCAACACTTACTTGAGCTTGGTCGAATACGCACATTACACTCTCCCCTTTTACTTATAAAAACCGTTTTTGACAAAAAATTTTAACTTTTGGTTTCTTTTTGAAAAAGGGTTTACCATTTCCTCAGTTTGAGTTCTGACACACCCAAGAGTGTGCTCAAATCCCTCAAACCAAGGCTCTGATACCAACTTGTAACAGCCCAAAATTTGAAGAAAAAGTTTCATTTAAATAGTTAATAATATCAACCACATTTGTTTCCAAAAATCCCATTAAATAACTACATTCTTTAAAAGACCAGAGTTTCCAAATACTAAGTGCAGAAATATTGGGGAGTGCATGTTGCGCCATCAAGTCAGGCCCTTGCTCTTAGAACCAGAAGTACCTAAAATACCCAACAAAAACTGTAAGCACATGTTTAGTGAGTTTACCAAAAACACATAAATACATAACCATATATTGTCATGCATACATAAACATAGGTTTGCCATGGACTCCCTCCTTGGTCTTCATTTGGAATGCAGTAGGCTACCCCCATGGTCTTGTATCCCAGTGCCATGGGCTCCCCTAAGGTCTTGCCAACTGTCATGGGCCCCCCATGGTCTTCACATAATTCAACACATAAGTCAATGCAAACCATATCATAATCAATTACTAACATCTCATAAAAATTAATGGGCTGGACATGGTGCCTTCGATCCATGGGTGTAGTGAGAAGACTCACCTCAATCTACTTAACACAATAGTTGTTCGCTTAACAATTTGAAACCTCACACTAACAATAATACAAATAACCCCAAATTAGGATTATAATTCACCCTAATTAAAAATCCCATAAATCTAATTCCAAGTTCCTCCATAGTGGCCTAAAAGTCATTCCTTCATTAATGGGCCTAGCATCCAAAGTCCGCAACCATTATGGGCCATAAGGACCAAAAGTCCCATCTAAGATACTAATGATCCAATAATGAATTCTAGGGCCCAACTAATCCAAAACCTCAGGCCCACGGTCAGAAACCCAAAAACCCACATAAGGCCTAAATATTTGAGACCAACGCTTAACAAGGCTACCTGAACAGTACGTCCAACGTACACACTGGTACATGCTGCGTACCTCAGCCAGAGGCAGTACGCATGGCGTACATGGGTGTATGCACGACGTACGCGCCAGCTATACCACAATCCATGCAAAGACATAATGCATTAAAATTTTATGTCTAAAACTCAGATTTTGACCCATTAAGACCTCCAGGGCTATAAAGTTGCCAACTTTAAGCCCTTGCATGGCTACAAGAAGGCCAACAACAAAGATCATGTCTCATAAGCCCTTTCCTACGACTTATCTCAAGAATGGGGACCAAACCACCTCAAAGCTTGCGCCTTTAAGCATTGAGACACTAGATCCTAACTGGAAATGAAACTAAAAGGCTTGGGAGTAGCTCATACTCACTAAGATCTAACCTTTTTGGGTCAAAAGGGGAAATATAGCCACAACCAAGAACATAAGGAAACACAAGCAAATATTTTATTTTTATACCTCAATGTGGTGCCAAATGAGTAGCAAATGTTAGATCTAAAGTCTTGGAGACAAAGCTTTCTTCTTGCACCACCTTCTTCACCACCAAGGTGATGGGTTTTAGCTATAAGAACATCCTATGTGCTCATGCAAACCCTAATGCTTGGATCTATATTTCTCTATTGTACATGCATTCATCCAAGACTTTAAACCCTAGATCTAGCATGTGATAATTGATATTAATATAGGAATTAGGGTTTAGATCATACCTTGATTGTTATGTAGCAATAACAATCTCAAATCCTCCTTGTAATTGGCTTCTGAAAGCTTAGAGTCACAAGTGTCACTCCTCTAATGGCTCACAAACACCAAGAGCAAGAGGATGAAGAAGAAGAAGAGGAGAGGCACCAAAAAATGTCTAGAAACCCTAAGTAATCAGTTAGCCACGTTTTTGGTGCCCTAGGGGTCCTTAAATAGTGAGGCTATTAGGGTTATCTAACAAGGAAACTCTAATTTGACTGCTTAGGCCCTAAGCAGCCCATGGACTCCCTCCTTAGAGGCCTTGGACGATTTCTAATGGGTTTCCCCATAGAATATGTCCACTCAATCCTCTATAGAGTCCATTGGCCCAATATTCAACTATCACACAATTGACAGTTCCAATCCTCTTTATTTAATTAATATCTTTTTGGCCACAAAATTAATTCTCATTAATTCTTGACTAATATTAATTAAACAATATGATTTCTCCTTTAATATATTATTCTCATAATATATTAATAAATCATAATTAGTCTCATCTCCATAAATCATCCTATCAAGTTGCTTTGGTGAAAGCAACCCAAAAGGACCATGCACCATCGGGTCAAGTACATACCAAAATAGTTATGGACTTAGACACTAATCCAACAGTCTCCCACTTGGATAAGTCTAATAACTATTTTGTGTATGACTTCAGCTCCTGATCCGCAATCGTAGCTTTCAAAAGTCGTTATCAACTCTGATCTTATCAGAAACGTGTCCTTTATATAAGGGATCATATATTCCTCCATTATTGATATCATATAGATTGAGACATGCATTTAAATCATTCTCTCTGTCTATATATTTTTTCTCGACTACCAATTTATGACGACTGACAACATACTACAGTTGAACACATCAACCTAGTCCCGGCTTGGCCAAGCGCTTAGGGTGTCATCACTAAATCATCAAGGGACCCACAAATATCGCTTTTATCCCACTTTGGGTAAAAGGAACGGATAAAATTCGACTCAATGCTCGCTTGCACTCACTCACCGAATCACACACAACAATACGTTTTATAACACCAAGTTAGTAGTGCGTTTACAAATTATCAATGTGTAACCGACTCGCAAGATATAACTTACACATCCTGGTTTCAAGAATATAAGATATTATCGTCTCACCAATCACTCGTGATAAAATCCATGAAGCAATCCAAGTAAGCGTGGGTTTAATCCAATGCTCAAATCATATTCATAAACACTCATGAATGTTGCAGCAAACATTTGCTATGTCTAATACACTTTAGGCAATCTACAAACCAATTCATGACAATCTTCTTTCATACCTACTCCCAAAGTATGAGCGACTGTGGAACGTTTGAATAATCTTATTATTCAGGAAGTCAAAACATGCAAAGTGAAACACAAGAATAATCGAACCCAATATGGCCCCACACTTTTGAGTATAAATAAAACTCCTTTTATTTAATCACCATATTGATTACACATTATTCATTGTATAATGTTTCGGGTAATCAACTTATTACTTGAATTATAACAACAATTGTTCCATGCTCTTAGCATGCACACTATGTTTACCTATGGTCCTTACTTTGTGAAATAGTATAATTGAACAACATTTTCAATCACACTCATCTCACAATTCCTAATCCATTAGTGTAAGAATACAAAATTCTCGCCACTACTAGAATATGTTAGACTCTAACATTTTATGCAACAGTCCTTTCGTAATGTCACGGCACAAAGGTCACCAATACTCGGCCAATGAAATTACAAATACTCTGTTGGAGATTGTTACAATACAATTCCATACTCATGAAGTATCATATTCAAAGTACATTCCTTTGAACATCCTTCTTGCATAAAAGTTTCTAATCTAGACATTTATTCTCGATATCCAATCTCCTAATATGGAAACATTTCCATATTTTCCATATGACAACTCATTCTAAATGGAATCTTATCTATTCATAATAATGTCAATATGGTCCATCCATGACTATACTTTCAACTGTCCACAAGCAACTAATCCTTGGCGAACCTTAGATTGTCCTTGACAGTTGTTTAATTATTTTAGTCAAATCCGGTTCTATTCCCTTTTTCCCCTAAATGTCGTAGGCATTTGGAAAATTTTAGAATGGTCGAATATTACAGCATATGCAATCGATCCTATACCCGAAGCGCATGGGACACGATTCATAATGAAAAACATGATACTTTACTAGTTCCTTGCTATAATATCGTCATAATATTTCTATTTGCCGTGTTCTCAAAATTCGAACTATGAAGAGGGATGCCGTAATCATAATCGAACTTTGAGAATGCAAATAATAAATATACCCTTGACTAAATTCAATTAAATTTCTCGATCTAAGCTTTTAGATTGGAAACAAAGTATAACATTCTCTCCCTTAATTATAGCAAAAACAACTTTTCTACCCCTGCAACTTTGCAAAGTGAAACTTTTGTTTTTCTATAATTAATATTTCCAACTTACAATACTTAAATAATAATCATGCTCCCACTAACATGATGATTATATCCATTCCAACATAACATTTATGCTCCCACTAGCTTTGACACGTATTTAAAAACCAACTAAACTTCTAGAAAACAATACTCATTGACTTCCAAAGTTCATTGTTTCTAATATGATATGCTTCGATAAACCTTTATCTAAGCTTATCAAAATCACACACCTTTCCTTAGACAGCTCACATGTGTGTCTAAACTAATTTAGAACTTATTTTAATAAGTCCCAAATGTTTAAACTAATTGCCAAATCTCACAATTCGAATTATGAAGAGGGATGCCGTAATCATAATCGAATTTGAGAATGCAATTTACATAATCGCTATCTCCTTAAAATCTCTCTTAGTGAAAGCGTTTCCTTACAATCATTTTCATGAAGGAGAGAAACCTTATGAAACTTAGATTTTATAGTGTATGTGTTCCTATCCATGTGAATTTGCCATAACCATAATCGAAAGATAATGTTTGTGACAAAATCAAACTCTTTTGGACAGAACTTGTTCATTCTTAATTTCTTGTCATCAAGGGTCCCACCATTGCTTCCAAGTTATCTAGCAGCTCACCTATGCCAGTCAATGTACTTTCATTGAATAGGGTGTTTTCCCTTATGCAACCCATTGAGAACTCGTAGAACTCATATGCATAATCAACTCAACTGGATTGGCAGAGAAACAAGAATACGTCAACACGATATGTTACAAACCTCAAGTCGTGTGCTAGTGTTTAATAGGTTTACTTTTGATTAGTTCTTGAATCTTATCAAGGTCTTCAGACTCCCACTAACATCTTGACATATTAGATTCTCTTATCAAGAAACATTTCTTGTCAAACAAATATCCAAGAGTTAGTGTGTGTCTATATCAAGACAAAACATTACACACATTTGGTCTTAGTTGGTCCTTGTCTTCTCCAAGACATCACAACTTACCAATTTCAAATGTGCAAGAGTAAGAAAAACAATTTTCCACTTCACACATGATGAGTGTGTGTCACTCAATTCACAATCTTGGAATACGATTCTAAGACTTGATTTTGGAACGAAGTATGACTCATCCTTTTGATTAACCATTTCAACAATTCCTGATTCCTCTTCTTAGCCATACTAGTGCACTAAGATGTCCTTAGAGGATCAATTGTGATATGGTTCTTAATCATTAAGACGATCATAGAATCCGATACAAAAGTACTCTCCCTTCTTTTTAGATTGGAGAAACTTTTATCTTTCTGCCTAAATGATTCTTCTTATTTGTTCGGCCATTCATTGAAACTTTTCAATGATTCAGAATTACACTTAATCTTGTAAGTATACCCACATCTACTAGACTTTTAGTAAATTATGACGAATAGTCTTATTGTTATTTGTGGTGGACTTGACTAGTACACAACATTGTGTTCTAGTCCTTTAGTCCTTCACTTGACTCACATTCTTGTGTGATCAAGGAATCAGTCTTAATTTCTTAAGTACCAAGATTTCCATACATCACATGATTCAAATTATATGATTCCAAGTTTCTGTCCAATTGAAACTTGGGTGATGGGAATCTTTCCTTACGTAGAAAATTTTGACACTACCATAAATAACATAACTAAGAATCACATCCATATATAGAAATACACAAACATCAATTTTTCACAACGATTTCATTGCAAGGATATATATAAATAAGACAAATCAAAATTTTATTTTATTCATAAAAGCAGTGGAAAACATGTCCTTACAATGCAAAATCAACTAAAAAACTATGTAATCAAATATTCCTAACAACTCTATCATAACTTTCTAAGCTTAAAATCTGATCTTCAAATCCATGCGATCGTGATCCATTTCTTCGTGATCAGATTCATATTGCTTTTCCATCAAGATTCCTCTCTTTTTCCTGATCCTGCAAAACATTCAAATGTAATCTTATCACATTATGTATTAAGAATCAATGAATAGGAACTTAATGGAGTTAGATAGTAGATTTTACCTGAAGTAGAGCCATACTTCTTGACTCTCCCATCTCTTAGATTCTTCAGGTCCTCTGGGCAGCTTCGTATCCAACGCCCTTTTTTCTTGGCAGTAGAAACGGGTGGCTTCTCCTGGAGTGACCACGGAAGCATGGTTGGTTGAATTACCAGACAAATATGCTCAATTACTTTGCCAAATCATTTCTGATTCATCAGTAATAAGCATGTAAGTTAGGTCAATGAAGGTCGCGTCAAGATACATCATATAATACTCTCTTATGAACTTATCATATGATTTAGGAAGTGACTGAAGAACCCAGTCTATAGCCAACTGTCACACCCCCGAACCAGATGGCAGAAACGTCTGAGGGCTCGCGCGACTCATATTGAATATCATCACTATGAATATACATGAAACATAACATAAACTTCACCATGCATTAATACATTACAACTGACATTGTTCACATCAAGTACATTGTCTAAATATTACATGTTTGTAGCATAAATTGTTTGAAAGTTTTCAAAGCATAACACCCTAACATACTTGGTATTACTCTTCAGCTTACCTGTTACCTGAGAATACAAGTTATTTTGAAAAGGTCAACATATGGAATGTTGGTGAGTTCATAAGTGGGGTTCTTATGAAAATGTTTTGTGCAGTTTATAAAACCCAGAAAATCTAATATTTTATTAAAAGACAATTGTTTATTCTAAAGTGTGAAGATCCATAGGTTTGTGCATGAATGATTTCAAAGCGTGTATAAATGAGAAGTTTTACATTATAGTTATTGAAAAGTACAAGTGAATGGTGTTGATTTCCTCGAAAAACCCGATGTTTTTCGATAATATAATATAATTGTTTCAAATTTTTATACCGTCACAACGAATAATCATGATTTTCCTTGATTACTCGGATAGTATTGGATTTGTTTATGTGAGTCGTTATAACCATGCATGATAATGACTAGTTCGTCTGTCTTGGCATTCTAGCGAACGTCGAAATTGATCTTAATATTTTGTCACCCTAGACTGGCCGAGTCTAACTGTAGCGAACAGCTGAGGTGTGGGGGAGTCACCCCGTATATATCTATACACAAACTCTCGCTCTCCTTCCAGGAGACTTTGATTATAACTAAAAAATACGAACGACACTTAAAGGTGTCTCCCGTTATTACTCACTTAATCCAAAACGAATTTTATTACCATTGATTAACGACCTTGAATTGAAGGTACGCCTAATAAACGAGGAGAAGAGGATTACGAGGTCCTACTAATTGCGTATGTTATTAAGGCTGTTGGGTATACGAAGGACGCATTGGCCCATTTCGCATTTGATTTATCTGGACCTTACTAGCAATGCTAAATGGGCCACTGAGGCCCAATAGCACATAAAAGCCATTGAGGGTCCCTTAAACATGTAATTAGGTCACAGGAGGCCCAATAGACGTGTTATTATTGTTAGGCTCAAAAGTCATGTCAATGGGTCACGAAGGCCCAATAAGCATGATTAGAATCTTTCAAGCCCAAAAAATTGAATATTTACTTGTTCTAGGTATAGTATAATTTTCGGAAGTTTGATTGAACAATTGTTAAATCGCAACGGCACGAAGCTTGTCGATTGTTTATAATGATATTTGAAAATATATGTATCTTCTTCATAAATATCTTAATAATAAAATAATTGACTCAAAATATTGGTTTGACCTATTCAGACCTTCTTTGATAAAAATGACAATCTTAGTCCCTTATTATAAAAAAAGTCATTTTAGGCCCTTAAACCATTTTCTTGACATTTTTTACCCTTAGACTTGTTTAAGTAATGTTTCTAACTCAAAATTCACTCTTTGGCAGTCTCAGCCCTTTCAGTAAAGAGTTTTTCATGTAAAGTCTAAACTTTTCGCAACTTTTACAATTTTGACCCAAATTCCAAAAAACTTTACATTTTTGATCCTTTTTGGCAAAAAAAAGTCCTTTTAACCCTTGAAATAGATTTTTTTACCCTTTTACCCACTGTTTTGAGAAATTTACCATTTCAATCCCTTTAAAACCATATTTTTTCGCAATTTTGGGCCTATGGGCCGAAAAGCCCAAAAATTGGCCCGTTAGGCTACAAATTACATTTCTAGCCGTTTGAAGAGCATAATATTCATAAGAACATTTATTTTAACTATTTTGACTCTTTTGATCCTTAAGAAAACCGTGAATGACAACCTTTAACCTAACTTTTGTTTATTTGACAAATATAGCCCAAAAACGAGATTTATGTTGTAATATGTTTATTATAACCTTAGAGGGTAATTTTTCTTGACTTGTTAGTGTAATATATCTTAGATCATGTTTATTTTCCTCCTTGAGCCATAGATCTAGAGATTTCTTTCCTTTTTGTTAAATATTTACCACATAAACACATGAAATCACACATAACATACATATACACATAGATCTACACATTTTACTTGTATTCTCCCCCATAAAACTTGTGAAACCGAAAATAGAGGGGTATGAACTCACATTTGCTTGTTGTTTTCGATTTGAAGAAGAAAGGGAAGAGTTTGATGCTATTTTTCGGCGCTAACAAGCTTTCTTTTCGAACTTAAGAAGCTTCTAAGGAGTAGATCACGAAAATTGTGTGAGTTAGGAAGAGTTTTTGATGAAATAAAGAGACTAGGTTATGGATCTAAACAATGATGATTCTTATGGAATAACCTCCTTGAAATGCCCTAAATCTCGAAAATTTTGAAGGAGAAATGATGGTGTTCTTGAGAGGAATTAGAAGTGAAATAAGTGTGTGTGTGTGTGTTGATACTCTCTACCGAGAGTAGAAGAAGGAAAAGAGAGAGAGAGAGAGGTGAAAGGATGGATGCATGGAGATATGTGAAATTTGCATGGAAGTCCAATATGTAATAAGGAGGTGGCTAACCCTCCTTAATCCATTAATTTCTCCTTTTTTTTTCTTTCTACTTGGGCCGAGAGAGGGTAAGGGAAAAGAATGGTTTGGGCCTTTTTGTGCTTGAGTCCATAATATGGGCCCAATTTGATGGTTTTCGGCGCATTGGGCCTTTTAGAGTAATTCACGGCCCAATATTCATCAAAGTATGAGTTTTATGGCCCATTAGGGCTAATTAGATTTGTTATGGCCCAATAAGGCCCATTAAAGATAAACTAGTACATTTTAGGCTTATGAGGCCCAAAATGTTAAGTTTCATGCAAATTGGTCCAATTAGAGCCCATATAAGAGTTCTAAGCCCAAAATAGTCAAATTGGAAGCTTATTGGTCCATTAGGCCCAATAAGAAAACCCTAGTCCAAAATGGACTTGAACTGGAATTTTTAGGGTTTTCAACCTTTTGTTGACTATTTGAATGTTTGTATAGAGTATTTGATGGAATTTTGTTGTCATTAAATAAACAACATACATGTTTTCAAGTTTTAGCTACAATGTCATCCTTGTTAAGGGTTTTACAAAGCATCATAATTCCTAGTTGTGACACCAACTTCTTTGGAAAAGATGCACCCAACATTATCAACCTATCGAAGTGTGATTTCATCCCTAGGACGTGAGCACACACAGATTTTCCATCTTCATGTTTCATTGCTAACATGGCTTGAGTGATTTTGAACTTTTCAATTCTTCGATCTTGTGGGTTTGGGAGAACAACATGAGGAGGTGGAGGAAGTGAAACCAAGTTAGTCCACAATGCAGGGATCCATCTTTCACCTTCATTGTGTAACAAACTTTCACTTTGAGCAGGAAAACTTTTTCCTTGGGATTCGGGAAGACCACGGTTAGATTCAGACATCTACAAAACGGGAGAAAAATCAAGTTAGCTTATTAATTGAGTCCTTAATAAATCACCCAAATGAGATATTAAGGCTAGGATCCAACACAATACTCTACAACTTGGGAGAGGGATGCCGTAACCTAAATTATAGAACATTTGAAGGTAAGTGAATGACGATTCACTAATTTTCCACCATGAAAAACGAAAAAGATACTAGGTTTTAAATGTATTGAAAAACTCCTAGATCCTTTGAGATTCATTGAACTTTTCAATGGCATGTTTAAATCTCGATATGCCCCTCGATTTGTGACTGGGATGCCGAGGATCACAAAACAGGGTATAAATAACCATGCAAACTTACAAGGTGCTCCCAATGTTACATTCACCTATTCGATGTGCCGGTTAACCACACATGCTCCACCGAACTATGACAAACATTGAGCCACCCTTTGCTACCTTTGCTTAGAACCATTTAGTGTGTTGGTTAACCATACACGCTCCACTAAATTCTTTGCAGGGGTACAAAGTGTAATTTCATGGAATTGCATCAAATTCACTATTGCCTAAAGTAACTAAGATTGGGAATTTTTAAAAAATTTAGTTACTTTATAATTCATTATACTTTTAATGGAAAGGGTTTGCCCTATCCTACCCATTCGGCTAACGACCCTCCACCAATCAATGAAGCGGTGAGTGAGAGTGGACACCCATTAAACGATCATTTTATAGGCCATAACCTTATACCCCATTATAGATCGGTGTCGTGAATGAGGCATACTAACGGTAAGACTAGCAGTTTAAGTTATACATATATAATATTAGACTTTTAGTGTTATACTCCCTCTGTCCCAAAATTATAGTCCATCTTTCTTTTTTGGTTTGTCCCAAAATAATAGTCTATTTCTAGAAATTAATAACATTTTTACCAAAATGCCCCTTCATTATTACTTAACTAACTAAGCCTTTAATGGAACATTAAATGCAAAGTAAGGACAAAATTGTCATTTTATTATATAAAGTTGGTGGTAATTAATGATTCCTTAATCTGTGTGTTTTTTTGTCTGTGGACTATAATTTTGGGACGGAGGGAGTATATAGTATAAGGGTGTATTTTACACTTTTAAAATACTATGTGGTCTAATTTAACAAATTACACTTTTAATTTAATTAAATGTAAACCATATCATTATGGATTCATTAACTCTCTTTTAATTATACACTTAATTAATTTAATAATACCATAAGGGTGCAATTTGAAATTTTTCAAAAATTAGGGTTTTAGAATTTAACATTTTAAAATTAAACTTTTAATTAAAATTAAATTCCAAAACTTGAGGGCAAGTTTTGAAACTTGTCAAAACTATCTAGATCAAAAACAAATAAGGCAATTAAACAATTAATCGGTGATTATCTAGTTGATGGGATTAAAACAACTTTTAATCTATGAAGATCGATTAGATCTTGAACAAGTGTATGAATATAAAACAACAAGAACGCAATAATAAGAACAAAATAGCTTGAATCAAACGTGTCGAATGATTAAATAAAATCCTCAGAAGAGCTCGATTAAGAACATCAACTGTAGAGGATTAGAAGATTACAAGAATGATTAAAGAAAACTGTTATACTCTGGATGAATCGCTATATCGATAATCTCAGTAATCTTTACCTAATATGCATGCAAGCATTTAACTTATATACAATACATAAAAGGCTCACGGTTGGACAGGCCCAAACCGGAGAACACAAGGCTAAACTAATGAGCCCAAAAGACGCAACATCAAAACTATCTTCAGCCCAACAATCTCCCCCTTTGCGTCAATTTGGAGCGAGACCTTCACTTCTTACTTGGGCCGGCAGCTGAAGCTGGTACCTTCTTCTTCACGGTGCTAAACAGACACTTGGTTATGGAGAGGATGGTCTGTCTAAACCGGATGTACCAATTGATCATATCATTGAAGTACTTGATGTCATCAGTCGAATTCTCCTTACACCGCTTGATGATTGATAAGACGTGTTCCAAGCAAGCTGTGGTGTAAAGGTGCTTGTCAGCTAAAGCGAAGAGACATTTCTGTCCTTCGGCTCTAGTGAACATCACTGAGTTTCGCCTCAGATCTATCTTACCCATTTGCATTTGATTTAGATCACTGGCCGATCCCACAGGTGCGACTTTCGGTTTCTTCTTAAAAACTGTGGCGACCTACTGATCCATTTGGGCAACCTCCATGATATAACAGGCCAACATCCTTTTGACATGGTCTATGATGGGACCATATTCGGTTTCATCAGTCAAAAGCATATTGTACAAGACAATCCAATCATGAGGATTCAGATTGGGCAGATCCGCCAGGGAGATGATGTGGGCAGTTCTTGCAGATCCTCGGATGAGCTTGAACTTAACGTTTGTGAATCTCCCCACGGCATAAGGCTTCAGCATTCGAACATTAACAATCTTCTGGGCGCTCCAGGTGAGGTATTGTGGGCGAGCGGCCTCCAGATAGAAGTCAATGAGCTCCCTGTCAAGCTCATTGTTTGGATGCGGGACTTAAAAAATGTTAGAGAAGACGTGGAAGATGAACGCCTTTCGAGTCAGCGGCATATCAAACTGCGAATCGATAGAGTTGTTGCAGTCGAATGAGATAACCGGCTCGAGCCATAGTATGCTTGGAGTCTCTATGGCCTCTTTTATCAAACGATCCCTGGTCCAGGTAGGGAAGAGCAACTTTCGGCTCTCAAGGAGATCGTGG
Organism: Lactuca sativa; assembly: GCF_002870075.4. Lineage (NCBI taxonomy): Eukaryota > Viridiplantae > Streptophyta > Magnoliopsida > Asterales > Asteraceae > Lactuca > Lactuca sativa. The sequence continues at coordinate 8,730,538 of NC_056623.2, read as the reverse complement.
GCTTCTTTTTGCTTTCGTTCGGCTTCTTCAGCCTCACGCGCCACACGACTTGCATCGTCTTCAGCATTGCGACTATTCTTTCTTTTTAACATGTCCACAATGGTCTCCTTGTCTTCATCTTCATCTTCATCTCCTCCCTCAGCTATGTTTTTTCCCTTGTTCTTCACACCCGAACCCGAGGCATGACCAGTTGGGGGTGGTTCGGTTGTGTGAGTAGCTTTGGAGGAAGGAGGTGGTTTCGATCCTTTCTTCTCATCTCCCCCTTGTTTCGGAATGGACACGAAACTCGGTAGGCCTTCAATCTTGCTTAAAAGGTCCATGGCCGGAGAGAGTTTTTCAGCGAGGGTGCGCCTCACCGAATGGTTTAGGATGGGGTCGTGTGCTTCCAGGATGTTTGATAGAGCTGCGTGGACATCCGAAACACACGTCTTTATGACCTCCCTTTCGGATCGAAGAGCTTCCAATTGTTGTTCGGAGTTGGAAAGCTGCGTGCTCTTGACCTTTAGGGCAGTAGTCTTGCTCGCCAAGACGTCCATCAGAGAATTTTTAGCTGCAAGATCCTCTTGTAGCTTTGCCAGGCGGGCATCGATGGAGGCTCGTAGAGCCGAGTTGTCGTCACTAATATGTTGTCTGAGAGTAGCGAACGAAGACAGCTCCGTCGAGACAAACTGGGCCAATTGTTGAACAACTGGTTCCAGAGTTGTCTTAGTGGCTTCGGCGCTCTCCTGCAAAGACTGCAGCAGGACAGAAGCGTCATTGAATAGTTTATCGACTTTTTCGGTCGCAGCCTCACAGGCTCGGGTGGAGGCATCGATAGCAGCAGTTGCTGAGGCCACGGAATCATGTTGAGCCCTGGAGAAGGCGTCAACGATCTTCTGAAGGGCAGCTTCAGACAAAGATGACTGCTGGTTGGAAGAGGAGGCGAGAAGTTGATCAACCTTCTCGTTAAGCTTGCGAAGATGCTTCCGTGTCACTGGAGCATCATCCTCCTCATCACTCTGAACTTGAAACGGACTGTAGTAGACCGAATCGAAGTTCATTTAATCACCACCAAGGTATTAATCACCGCCATCGGAGGCGTCTTCTGGAGATTGAGGTGGTGGTGAAGCTGGGGGTGTTATTGGTTTGGTTGGTTCAGGTTGAGTGGGTGGGGGGTTAGTTTCGGGTGGTGGTTGTGTATGGGTAGTTTAGGTGGTATGTGTTTCGGTTTGTGGAGGTTCGGTTACTGGAGGGGTTTCGGTAACTGGTGGTGTTTCGGTTGATGTGGTGAATATGGGTGGAGGTATAGGGATAGAGGTTGGGGGAATAGTGGGGTTTATGGTGGGAATGGAAATAGGAATTGTTGGTGGAGGTGAAGGAATAGGAGATTGATGAAGTTCCATCTCTGGGGTTGGGGACCGAGGTGGTGTGTTGCCTCGTTGAGGAGATTTGTCTCCTTGTGATCCTTCAGAGTCCGAACTCCCACCTTCGGATTCGCTTGAAGAGGAGGGAATAACAAGCTTTCGCTTCTGTTGGGTCTTCCTCCTTTTCGGCTGTGGGGATGAAGCAGCCTTCGGTTGTTTTCGCTTTTTGGGAGAAGGTCCCTTTGGAGCTTTAGACACTTGCTTCCCCTTATCTGCCTTTTTGCCCCTGGCCACCGGTTTATCAGCATCATGAATCGATCGCAGCATGTCCGGTGATAGTTCCCTCGGACCAGTTGGCCTAAACTCCTTGACCGTCTTGATCAGTCTGCTATCGGCGGGCACATCGGCATACATCGACTCCGGGATAGAGCCAATGAATGAGAATTTTGATGCATCGGATACGATGATCTTCTTGGTATGAAACGTACCAATAGAAGACATCGATGCACCATCGGCTGTTGGAACATTGAACTTGTCCATGGACCATCTTGTGATCAAGATCCAGAACCGGGCCAACGACACCTCAGAGTGTCGGGAAGAGGAAGAGAGGCTCTGAATCAGCTGTTGCCAAAGGACAAACCCATAGTCCAGGTTTATCCCATTGTACACCCCATACATTATCGAAAGGAAAAGACGACTTGCACCGTCAGATCCTGAGCTCCTCTCTGACAGTCCCTTGAAGAGAACTGTAAATAACCCATTCCACTGGGGCGGTAGGCAGGACTTCTTAAACTTGGCGACGGAGGTGAGAACCTCTGTGTAGCCCATGTTGTAAAACATGTTGTACAACATCCCAACCGGAATCGTCTCCGGGTGAACTCGCGATGGGTCAGCAGCAAACCCTAACATAGTGCAGAAACGGGAGCGAGAAATCGAAGTCTTGTGTTCTGCCACTTCAAAGAATACCCGGTCGACGGCCTTGTCGTAGTAAGCTGTCGCATAGACCTGAGATAAGGCCACCATTGGCACCGTTTCAATTCTTGATAGTGCAGGAGCAAGCTGGGAGTACTTGAGGCATTCTATGACCGGCGACATATAGGAATCATACGCCAGTGGGTTCAGATCAATGACTAGGCATTGTTGGGGTCGAATGGGAAGAATCTGAGAAGTAGCATGGACGGAAGAAGATTCAGCCATTGTTGCAGGTTTGGAGAAGAAGATGAACAGTGAAGTGCTTTGGAGGTTTTTGCTCTTTAGAAAATCCGGAAGCAGTAAAAAGGTAAATGGTGTTGTAGACTGCCTTTTATAGTGAGGAATTGGAGAGAGAAAAATCGTTTCATATCTTTTATGCGATGATCACATAGGAGAGAGAGTGTCAGATTCCTAGGATCACGCTACCCAACAAGCGCCGTTTCAGAGAGAGAAACCGTTTCCATTTCCACACGTGCCTTTAATGCCAGAGTGATGACGCTTGGTAATCGCACACGCGTCCATAAGTGTCAGTAAAAGCGCGGCCGTTTCACATTCACACGCGCCCACTTTTTACTGTCGTTTGAAATTCAATCCTTTTAATCACCCGCCGAGTCAGCAACCTTTCGTCTTATCCCTTTTAAACGCCATTTTTGAATTAAATTGCCACGTGGATTGTTTTTGACCACAACTCCATAATTAACCACGAAAGTAGAATCCAGCCTGTAAATAATTAGCAACGGAATTTGGGAAAATCAAAGATTTTCGTGCAAAGAGTGTAAAAGAAAAAGAAATAAAGCAACTCTTTTAAGGATATTTTGTGATGCCAATAATGACACGAAACTGATGATCCCGGGCACGAATCTCTTCCTTCAAGGTCAAGAAAGACCTCAAAGTGTTAGTGTGGTATCCCGTTGAATTACGATCAAACATTTATTAATAAATGTTGAAAGGCTTCTTTTAATTAGGCTTATTAAGGGTGGTTTCGCTTTGATTCATCAATTCAATTCTTGATATAAGAAAGAAAGTGAACAAAGTACTTGTGAGACCGGTGTAGTCTCTTGAACAAGTAGATAGGAGTTGATTTTATAGTGGCTTGGATTAATATGAAATCTCAGATAAAAAATTTAAAACTGGATCCCTTGGGAAGAAATGTTATGGTGAGTAACAGTTTCATTGGAATCACGCAAAAGAAAATTTGAGATTCCTTGAAGGTACATTCGTCAATTCATTGGTGAAAACTTGATCAAATTAATTGGTCACCGTCAATTCGTTGGTGTTGAATTTTGGGTTTCACTCAGCTCGTAGTGGCACGAAACTAAGATCATAAACACAGATGTTGTGTAACCATAAACCTCAGTGGTAGTTTCTGAGAGTCTCAAGGGTTACAATGATGAAACGAATGTAATGGAGAAGTGTAATAGGGATGGTGTAAGAAAACATAGTACCTCTGCTACGAAAATAAGGACCAAGCAGGAAACTATTAACTCATGTGAGAAGAGAGTGAGGTAGCTCACGATTAGAATAAATGAGTTAGCCTTATTGGAAAGACAAGGTTTGTGTATACCAGGTCATGAAGGCTATTATTCAAAATCTTAAGAGGCTTGGGACACATACAGCAGCATACTTCTAGGGACACTTAAGTAAGTCGTCAAATATATCCCCATAAACGAATGAGCACACAAAAAAAATTAAATAAAATATTTTTGGAGTTTTTTGAAATTTATAATAAAAAGAAAATAAAATAAAAAAATAATAATAATAAAATAAAAAATAAGACTTAAAATAAAAATGAGACCAAAAAAAACACTTTGGAAAAATTGAAAAACCGAACCCGGACGTTAGGTTGGTTTCGGTTGGGAAAAAGTTGAAAAACCGAACCCGAGCGTTCGGTTGGTTTCGGTTATAGAAAATTTTGAAAAACCGAACCTGAACCTTCGGTTGGTTTCAGTTCCATGAAATTTTGAAAAACCGAACCCGAACCTTCGGTTGGTTTCGGTTCAGGAAAATTTTAAGAAACCAAGGAGTTTAGCTATGCAATTTGGAAAAACTTTTTACACAAAGAAAAACAAAATTGTACAAGAAATATACAACACAGAAAAACTACCTTTGAAGTAATGAGCGAGTCAGATGGTTGAACCGAACCCGAACGTTCGGTTGGTTTTGCTTCTTACGTTTGAGTTTGAGAGGTAGTGTGAGGTACTGATTCTGATTCCATCATACCTAGCCCTTGCAATATTTTATTGAATGATGCTTCAGGAAGAGCTTTGGTAAAGATGTCAGCCAGTTGATCAGTGGTTCTTACGAAGTGAACTTCGACATTTCCATCTTCCACATGATCTTTGATGAAGTGATACCTCAGTGCTATGTGTTTGGTTTTAGAGTGTTGCACTGGGTTATGACAGATCCTAATTGCACTTTCAGAGTCACAATATAGTGGGATCTTCTTCATATTGAGTCCATAGTCTCGAAGTTGACTCTGGATCCAAATCACTTGGGATGTGCAGGATGCAGCGACAATGTATTCCGCTTCGGCAGTAGACAGCGACACACACGTTTGTTTCTTGGATTGCCAGCTGACCAATTTCCCATCAAGGAATTGACAGCCACCAGTTGTGCTTTTACGGTCGAGTCCACATCCTCCAAGGTCAGCATCAGAATAGACTTGAACGAAGAAGCCTGAGTTGGATTGATACCATAGACCTAAGGAGGTTGTTCGCTTGAGATAGCGTAGGATGTTCTTCACTGCCAGCATATGAGGTTCGCGTGGGTTAGCCTGAAATCTAGCACAATAACACACATAAAACATGATATCAGGCCTACTAGCAGTTAGATACATCAGTGAGCCTATCATTTGACGATAGAGAGTGATATCGACAGCCGGTTTGTCTAGAGATGGGGTAAGCTTGGTGCCGAATGCCATTGGGACTTTGACTTTTGAGTCTCCCATCATGCCAAACTTCGCTAGGAGAGTCTTCGTGTAAGCTTCCTGATTTATAAAGATGCCTTCGGGTCCCTGTCTTATGTTTAAACCAAGGAAAAAATTAATAGGACCCATTGAGCTCATTTCAAACTTAGTCTCCATCAACTTTCTGAATTCAGCTGTTAAGCTGGGATTCGTGGAGCCAAAGATGATGTCATCGACATAAATTTGAACTATCATAAGGTGGTTACCTTCCTTTTTGCGAAAGAAGGTTGGGTCAACTGAACCTTGTTTGAATTTAGACATCTTTAAAAATTTTGTAAGCGTTTCATACCAGGCTCTTGGAGCTTGTTTGAGGTCGTACACAACTTTATCCAGAATGTAGCAATGATTTGGATACTTTTCGTTCACGAACCCAGGAGGTTGCTCCACATACACAGTTTCTTCGAGTTCTCCATTGAGAAATGCACACTTGACGTCCATTTGGAAAACCTCAAAGTTTTTGTGAGCGGCATAGGCCAGAAAAATTCTAACAGATTCTAGCCTAGCTACTGGAGCGAAAGTCTCTTCATAGTCTATTCCTTCCTCCTGACAGTATCCCTTGACCACCAGACGAGCCTTGTTCCTTATGACATTACCTTCCTTGTCCATCTTGTTCCTAAAAACCCATTTAAGACCAACAACCGAAGCATCTGGAGGAGTTGGAATGAGGCGCCAGACTTTGTTCCTTTCAAACTCGTTCAGTTCGTCTTGCATTGCTTGAACCCAATCAGAGTGATCGAGGGCAGTGTTCACTGTCTTCGGTTCAACTTTTGATACAAATGAGTTAAACATACAAAACTCAACCTTCGAAAATAAGGATGTCTGTTTTGCCTTCAGTTGAGATCGGGTCAGAACCTTTTCAGATACATCACCAACTACTTGAGAGATAGGATGATCTCTGGTCCATTTGGTAAGAGGAGGGTAATTCGGATCAAAGATTGGGTCTAGTTCGGCATTGATCATTTCTTCTGGCTCAGATTGGCTATCGAAATCAAGCGTCATATCATCATGTTCCCCCTCAATTGATGAGTCTTGAGAAACATGAGGTTCAGGGGTTTCTTGTGGTGCTGGACTTTCAGGCGTTGAAGCACCTTCGTTTGGAGGGGTATCTTCGGTTGGAGAGGCACCTTCGGTTGGTGAAGGACCTTCGGTTGAAGTTGTAGAGCTTGGCTCCCCCTGGACTTGTGAGCTTGGCTCCCCCTCGATATGAGAACTTGGCTCCCCCTCGACTGAAGCATTGTTGGATGGAGATTCATCAGTGGGCGATTCTCCTTCATGCATTCTTCTTGCAGCATCTTCGACAATTTGCTTCATATGATCAACTTTGTTGTCAGCTGCACCTGCTTCTGAGAGAGAAGCTTTTTCCGGTTCGTCAAAGAGTTCCAGAAAATTCTCGTATAAATTGGCGATTGAGACTGTGACTTGGCTAGTTTGAGGAAAGATTTCCCCGGCAGTCTCTTCTATGGCTTGTAGCTTCTTGACATAGCTATCGTCAAAGGTCACATAGTATGTCTCTTCAATCCTTCTTGAATGTTTGTTTAGGACCCTGTACGCCTTGGATGTAAGTGAGTAACCCAGAAAGATTCCCTCGTCGGCTTTGACATCAAATTTGTTGCGGTGTTCTTTAGAGTTAAAGATGAAACACCTTGAGCCAAACACATGGAAAAATTTCACATTGGGCTTTCTGTTGTTTATTATCTCATATGGTGTGAGCGTGAATCGCTTGTTGAGATAGGACTTGTTCTGTGTATAACAAGCAGCAGAAATAGCGTCAGCCCAAAAATAAAGAGGTAAGGAAGCGAAACTTAGCATAGTTCGGGCAGCTTCACACAGGGATCGGTTTCGTCTTTCGACTATACCGTTCTGTTGTGGTGTGTAAGGAGCTGAGAAATTGTGACTAATTCCTTTTTCTGCAAGAAACTCTTTAAACTCCCTGTTCTTGAATTCGAGACCATTGTCGCTCCTGATGTTGCGAACAACCTTCTTGAGCTGGACTTCAATTTGCTTGATAAACACTTTCAGCTTTTGAGTCACTTCAGATTTGAGCTTTAGAAAGAACACCCATGTAAATCGTGAAAAGTCATCAACGATAACAAGAATATACTTGCTACCACCGATGCTTTCGATAGATGAAGGACCACACAAATCGATATGAAGCAATTCGAGTGGTTCAACAACTTTTGTGTTGATTACAGATGGGTGACTTTGACGACTCTGCTTTCCCATTTCGCATGCAGCACACAAATGCTCTCTGTCGAATTTGAGCAATGGAAGACCCCTAACATGACCTCCAGTGACAAGTCGGTTGATATCTTTGAAATTGAGATGAGAGAGTCTTCGGTGCCACAACCAGCTTTCGTTAGATTGAGCTTTTGATAATAGACATATGGCTGGGTTTCCTTTGATGGGTTTCATGTTCAGAGGAAACATTTCACCCTTTCGATCTGACATCAGAATCACTTTCGTTGTCCTTTTCTCTATGATTTCAGAACCTTCATCATCGAATGAGACTTTGAGACCTGTACCTCCAACAAGCTGAGATACACTGATGAGGTTGTGTTGGAGTCCTTCAACATAAGCCACCTTCCTTATTGTAAAGTCACCATTCGTTATCATGCCGTATCCCTTTATGGTGCCGAAAGAGTTATTTCCAAACTTAACGTTGCCACCATTTGCAAGAGATCTGTATTCCCTGAGCTCCTCTTTCCTCCCTGTCATGTGACGCGAGCAGCCACTGTCGATGTACCATTCTTCGTCAAACTGCTCGTCACTTATAACCTGCAAAAATTAAGCAGATTTAGGAACCCAAAGTTTCTTGGGTCCATGTGAGCTTTTCATGGAAACGGGAATAGTAAGAGAGATGTCAACTAGATATGTTCATTTTATTAGAGTTGTTTCATCTTTCTTTTTAATGGTAAAGACTTTTATTTTGTTAGGATTGGATGTGTTCGCTTTGGACTCTGGTTTGGATTCATCGACCTTCTGCTTTCCCTTTTGTTCAGCTGATGAATGGGGCTTTTGAGAGCAAACGGAATTAGCTTTAGAGCAAGATGGAGATAAATGGGTGGAATTAGAAGAACGAGAAGAATTAGAAAGAGAGGATTTGGATGTGGAGGACTTCCTGGCTGATGACTCTAGGTGACCCTTTTGCTTTTGATTATTGGAGGGGCTGACCTTCGAGTCTTGTTCTCTTTTGACTTCAGAGCCGAACCTCTGTGTTCGGTTGGAGTTGTTTTTGGAACCGAACCTTTGGTTTCGGTTGAAATCCTTTTTAGAACCGAACCTTTGCCTTCGGTTGGTATCTTCTTGTGAACCAAACCTTGGCTTTCGGTTGGTATTTTCTTGTGAACCGAACCTTGGCTTTCGGTTGTTGGAACTTTCAGGTTTTCTTACAGGATTGTTTTCATACTTCAGATTCTTGTCTTGGTGTGAGTAGTATGCATTCTGGGAGTGCCAGAATTGTTTCCTTTCAGAAAGGTTTTTCCTGTATCTTTGGTTCCTTTCTATCTTCTTATCCCTCATCAGCTTAGGTTGATGATGAACGTTCGCTTTCGTTTTTGTTGTCTCCTTGGCTGGTTCCTTTTGAACTTCAGGAGTTTTACTTTGAGCCGAGGGAGCAGAGGAAGTATCCGAAGAAGATTCAGTTTGCACTGAGGGAGTGGAAGGAATGTCTGAAGAGGTTTCACTTTGAGCTGAGGGAGTGGAAGGAATGTCTTCTTTTGCTGAACTCCCATCCTCCTGAGGAATATCTTTCGTACCACTGGTGCTTGGCTCACTGAAATTATCGGGCTTATTCAATGGTTCAGGTATGTATCTCCCTTTTCTCATCCAGGAGGTTCTTTCAGATAGACCAACGGTTTCGTTTCCATTATCTATTGGAGCTTCCCAGAAGTACTCATCACAGCCATCTGCATTGTCTTCGTTTACAATATCTGTGAGCTCAGCTGTTTGATGTTCGGTTACTCCAGTCACTTTGTATACTTGATTCGGAGTGGTCCTGACCTTTTGATACACAACTGTTTTTTCTATTAATTTCGGGGACTTTTGTTGGGACAGTCGAGCGAACTCCACAGAGTTTTCAGAAATTAGGTTTTTGTGGTTTTCAGTTTCGCTTTTAACAAACTCTGAGCAGTCAACCGTATCCTCTACAGAAATTTCACTCATGTTTTCGTCCTCGTTAAGCTCAGATGCATTTTCAACATCGATTTTGTTTTCTGAGCTTACGTTGGCGTTTAGAGAGTCAAATTTTTGCATGGTTTCGGTTCTCAGTTTAAGTCTGTCATTTTCGTCCAAAAGATTTTTGAGCATGTCCTTGTGGTCTTTGGATTTAATGAAGGACTCAATTTTGTCCAGTCCATACATGTAGGTTGGATTGACATGATCAGACGATATCACACTCTCACAATTGTAGGCTTCGGCATCGATTTCATCCTCCTTAAATTCTAGGAAGGGCAAAATCATGCAATGGATCTTTTGGCCTATCTCACAATCCAAGTGAAGTTGAGTAATATTGGAATATAAACGTTTAGCTATTAAACAAAAAACATTTCGTTGTTTTAACAATTTCAAATTGTCTCTCTGCAAATAAATGTTTTCGTCTTTAACTTTAACTAATTCCGACTCTTTTAACTCAATCCACATTCGCCGCTCCTCACTCTTTGACGCCACCCTGCTTAATTGATCAGTCAGGTTAGAATTGGTGACTCGAGTTTGAGTTAAGCTACTATCTAAATGAGAAATTCTTGTATTAACATTTTTTAGTTCTTTCTCATATGAGGATGGTGGTACTTTAGATGAAATAAAAACAGATTGTACCTTCTTTATCAGTTCATCGAGCTCATTAAACTGCTGGCTGAGTGGTTTGGCCGTAAAGCACATATCCTCCTGTACCTTCGGTCCATCGCTTCCTCCATCGGTATTGTATCCCCTCATTTGAGATACGTCAGTCACCATGAAGCATTTTCCACCACTGCTTTCCTCCTTAGCCACATAAGCCTTTCCATGAGTAGACTTCCTCACTTCTTCGTCTTCTGAGTCAGTAGACCAAACTTCTGTGCTACCGAACTCATCGTCATAAACCGAACCCTGCACAATAAGAGCATTAATAGAAGGGTTAGCGGTAGACTTCTTCTTTCTCAACTCATCCAATCTCTTCTGCAGCACGGCTTCCTCATCATTTCCATCGTCCTTTTCAGCCATCTTCTTAAGAACACAGTCCTTAGCATAGTGGTTCTTGCCACCACAGTAGAAACAGCTTACTCCGGAATCGCCATCTACCTTCGGTTCCTTCTTGGGCTCCTCAGCCTTCGGTTCATTGTTCACCTTTTCAGAGCTGTAACTCCCCTGCCAGTTTCGGTTTTTGTTGCTGGGGAATCTCTTCTTTATGAACCTCTTAGGATTAGATACCATCATGGCATAATCCTCAGTCGTGAGGTCATATTCCTCCAAGTTGAACTCTTCATCCTCCATCACAGCTTTACTTTTAGATAGGAGGGCCAACGAACCAAGACTAGAAACAACGTTCTTTTCTTGAACCACAATCTTCTCTTGGGACTTTAGAATACCCACCAGTTTCGCCAAAGAGTATGATTTAAACTGCTCATGGGCTTTGACTGTAGAAACCACTGCTCTCCATTCAGATCTCAGTCCGTTCAAGAAAGTAACCTTCTGTTCGATGAGCTTCCTTTCAATGTCGTGTTTGATCATCTTGCTGAGAAGATGATTGAAGCGATCAAACGTCTGGGTCACCGTTTCTTCGGCTCCTTGCCTGAATTCTCCAAACTCAGATAGAAGCAAGGTTTGGATAGAATGTTCAAGATCTTCGTCTGTGGAATACAGTTCGCGAAGTCTATCCCATACTTCCTTCGCCGTAGTACATGAGCTGACCAGTCTGAATGTGTCTGACTGTAGGGCGAATCTGATCAACCTTAACGCCTTAATATTACACTGGAATTTGTCTTTCTCGTCTTGTGCAATATCCTTCACGTCCTTAAGCAGATCGTTGTAATCTTTTTGTGTCTTGATAATTCTGGATGTAGCTGAATGAGAAAACGGTCCATTGATAATGGCTTCCCATATGAGATAACCATTGTCCTCCGATCCAATCACATAATCTTCAAAATGATGTGCCCATACTTCATAGTCATGGGTGTACAAGATTGGAATCTTTGTCGTCGAACCGATGCTGTTGGAAATATTAATAGGGTTTGATTGCGTTGCGTCCATTATGATCGTAAAAACCTGTTCAAAGATCAGACTTGTAATTAAAACAGATTAGGGCAAAACAATAAATATTAAGATACGTCAATTAAGATGACGGCTCAATAAATATCGATGATTGCGGAAAACCCTAATGGAAATCTTTTTCACAGAAAAGATGTGTATCGATTACACAGCCTCCTGCTCTGATACCAATTGATGGGATTAAAACAACTTTTAATCTATGAAGATCGATTAGATCTTGAACAAGTGTATGAATATAAAACAACAAGAACGCAATAATAAGAACAAAATAGCTTGAATCAAACGTGTCGAATGATTAAATAAAATCCTCAGAAGGGCTTGATTAAGAACATCAACTGTAGAGGATTAGAAGATTACAAGAACGATTAAAGAAAACTGTTATACTCTGGATGAATCACTATATCGATAATCTCAGTAATCTTTACCTAATATGCATGCAAGCATTTAACTTATATACAATACATAAAAGGCTCACGGTTGGACAGGCCCAAACCGGAGAATACAAGGCTAAACTAACGAGCCCAAAAGACGCAACATCAAAACTATCTTCAGCCCAACACTAGTTTTGACCTAATCCAATTTCATGCAAGACAATTGACTTAATAATTCAAATAAATTAACATTTATCAAATAAGTTAACAATTATCTAATTAGATGACAAAAATCTTTTATTTTGACAAAGATAATCATAAGGAATCAATAAAATTCGTATTTTATTAATTTGAAGCAATTATGAAAATTATCCTAAGTCAAAATAGGCAAAAAAATCCGAAAATCCGTCTGTCTGACAGCTAGACTCGTCGAGTCACCATACAGACTCCCCAAGTTCATCCTACTCGACGAGTCCACATTGGGACTTGACGAGTTTGTCAGGCAGATGGCCAAAAACTCGACTTTGCAATCAAGGATGAAACACTAAGCATCAATACAATAGAAACCAGTCAAGGCTCTGATACCACTGATGAGTTTTAGCTATAAGAACATCCTATGTGCTCATGCAAACCCTAATGCTTGGATCTCGGTTTCTCTATTGTACATGCATTCATCCAAGACTTTAAACCCTAGATCTAGAATGTGATAATCGATATTAATATATAAATTAGGGTTTAGATCATACCTTGATTGTTATGTAGCAATAACAATCTCAAATCCTCCTTGTAATTGGCTTCTGAAAGCTTAGAGTCACAAGTGTCACTCCTCTAATGGCTCACAAACACCAAGAGCAAGAGGATGAAGAAGAAGAAGAGGAAAGGCACCCAAAAACGTCTAGAAACCCTAAGGAATCAGTTAGCCACGTTTTTGGTGCCCTAGGGATCCTTAAATAGTGAGACTATTAGGGTTATCTAACAAGGAAACCCTAATTTGACTGCTTAGGCCCTAAGCAGCCTATGGACTCTCTCATTAGAGGCCTTGGACGATTTCTAATGGGTTTCCCCATAGAATTTGTCCACTCCATCATCTATAGAGTCCATTGGCCCAATATTCAACTATCACACAATTGACAGTTCCAGTCCCTTTTATTTAATTAATATCTTTTTGGCCACAAAGTTAATTCACATTAATTCTTGACTAATATTAATTAAACAATATGATTTCTCCTTTAATTTATTATTCTTATAATATATTAATAAATCATAATTAATCTCATCTCCATAAATCATCCTATCAAGTTGCTTTGGTGAAGGCAACCCAAAAGGACCATGCACCATCGGGTCAAGTACATACCAAAATAGTTATGGACTTAGACTCTAATCCAACACAAGGAAGCTCAAAATCTCACTACAAAGCTCAAGAGGTTCAAAAATGGCTAGGGTTAGCTAAGAGGGCCGAAATGACAGTGGAGGTTGAGGTGAGGGAAGGACTTGGAGTCATAATGGGGTTTAAATAGTGCTCAAACCTTAATCATTAGGGTTTTGGTATGAGCCACGTATGCCCAGTGTACGAGATGTACGCGCAACATACACACACGGAGTCCTCTATGCCCATCGTAACAAGAGTTACGCCCCGTGTACTAAAAAATGTTAAGATTCCAATCTCCGGGACCAATAATGCCATAAACTCAAATTCCAAAAGTTAAAAACCAACCTGATCAATCTTGGATGTTACATGAAGGAGAGGGACGATGCAATCTGTTTGCTGGTAGACGAATGGGCCGTCGAGGTCACTCTTGATTATCTTGATCGTCACTATCGTGAAGATGCCCTTCCCAGTTTGGATGTTTAATTGGATATCTCAAGCTGATGACTTCATTGAATAAGTTAGTACCCTTGACCATGTTTTTAATATACCTAACGTACCCTACAATCTTAAAATCAAGGTAGTATCCATAACGTTTACATGAATATTTTGTGAAGATGCCTAATTACTATATAATTATCATCACTATATGAGATGTGATGGTAAATTGATAACAAAGAAGAAGACGAACACGTGATTTCATGCTTTTTCAGTGGTCTTCAATCTTATTAGTTTGAAAGCCTATTTGACATATAATCATGTGCTTTAAAAAATCAAGAAACAAAAAAACGCTTAAGGCTAAAGTATCATATATTGTATGTATTGCAACAACTCTAAGAACCACCCTACCTCCCACAACAATGAACACGATTCAATAACTCGCACCCAAATCCACAATAGGACCATCCCAGTTGTGGTAGTGTCAAAAGTAACATCATTGTTATAAGTGCCAAGTATTAGGCCACTATATATACTCGAAAATGCCCGAATAAAGTAATTATTTTTTTACTATTGTCGAGGAGAATGAAATATCGTATACGATCCAACCGGTCATATTTTTTCTATCAGAAAATACCTCCTTTGATCAAGAGCGGTGTTCTTGTACGTACAACCATGTATATATATGTTTTGTGGCTAAAAGTAGTACTTAGACCACAAACTAAATTCGTCATAGATAACCATTTATATGGTTTTCATGTGGCTTTTGATCGAAAGAGGTAGGGGTTGTCATCTGAATTTGCTCTTTCTAATTGTATTCAACAACGAATATGGTTTTCTTCCTAGATTACGTACCACTATTTTGTTAAGGTGCTTATTATTATCGTTTTTTGACAATCAAGATTGTGATCGTTATTGGTAGTTTTACATCATGATGGATCCAAGTATGGATTCTTGAAAGTATTATTGCTTCAATTTGAATAAATATATGACATTCCAGGGTTATGATGACCCTCAGGTGGATTATGGTTTCTAGGCGTAAAGATGGCCAATATAACAATGGTAGGGTATTCGAAACAAAAATAGGTTTGTATTCTCTAGATTTCTATGTGTTGATGATTTAGAAAAAACTTGGTCATAATTTATATACAATTTGGATTGCAGTCATAAATTGTTTGCCTATCCTGCCTCATTTGATAAGAATCACAAACAACTGGTATCTTTTAAGGGGGTTAGAAAGCTTATAGGAAATTATAGCTAGCTATCATGGAACCTTCCAAGGAAAATAATTCAATGAGACTCAGGGGGTACTGGAACATATGCAAATATCATTACGGGTGACATTGTTATGAATCATAATCGGAAAGAGAATTTGGAGATGCATTTGGAATAGGTTGTGAAGAGATTGGATATATTGAATTTATTATTAACAAAATACAATCCAATCAAGTTCTTTTGCCAATCAAGTTCTTGCGGGCAAAGTAAAAGAGGAAGATATTATTTCGAACACCCATGCATGCATTATGTAGGACTAGGAATGAAGGTTTTAGTGGGTTGGATATTGAAATTGAATATATAGATGGTTTCCTCGATGGTAGTAGAATTGTCATCTTCTATGGTATGTTTTTTTTAAAACGATAAACTAATCTACTTCTAACTATAATCACATATATCTCAAGCGAGACTTGAATTCTGACCTCTCAAATGAGAGAGTCATCCCATACTGCTAGACACGACTAGGTGAAAGGCCCTTTGATTCTTCTATGATAATTGATAAGTTTAAAGTTGTTATATATATATATATATATATATATATATATATATATATATATATATATATATATATATATATATATATATATATATATATATATATATATATATACACACACACAAACAAACACGGGCATTAGATCATTGTTTCTAGATTTATTTCAGTGATTGTTGGATTTTGTGGTACAAAATAAATTAGTTTGGCTAGAAATTAAAGTTGTGCCTTGGGTTTATTTCCGTGTAAGGTTTTACTTCAAATGTGGGCATAGACTAAAAGTTTGGCCATTGGCATAGAGCCATAGAGTATCAAAAATTTGATGGATAGATGTTGTGTAATGCGTTCTTATAAAACATATAGAAATCAGGATCGCTGCTGTATATTTGAAGGCCCAGTCTAAATCCAAACAAATGAAGGGCCCAAACTTTTTGAAAGTCACGAGTCACGAGTTACGTCTTCTAACGGACCTTCTAACATCTGCTAGATTGCTGATACTCACATTTGTATTCGAGTATCTTTAATGTTGTGTTTGACGCGTCATAGGTAGCTGATAAGCTATTTTATTTTTTGATATTTTTTTATGTTGTCGTGTTTAATAAGTCAAAAAGTGACTTATAAGCTAGCTTTTTGAAAAACTACTTAGATTAGTTTTTTAGGAGTTTTTTTTTTTTTTTTTTTTTTTTTTTTTTTTTTTTTTTTTTTTAAATTTCCAAATACACCCTTAATTGATTATAAAAACACGTACTCTTATATGTCATTTTTTGTAGTTTTATATATTTCAGCTAATTTTACCAAACGTATTTTTTATCGGCTAACTTTTCAGCTTTATCAGTTAGCTTTTCAGCTATCAGCTAGTACGCCAAACATAACCTAAGACTCTAGATCTAATACTCACTTTTATTATTTTAAATTTAATTTAAATTCATAATTTAACTTAACAATTTTATGAATATTGATACATTTGTATTCTGACGTCCATTTTTGTTACTTTGATTTTAAATTACATTTTTAAATTGGTAATTAATTTAACGTTTCTTTGTGAAAGTAGATAATCACTACGGGTGTTGAAAAAATGAATTTTTAAATGCCTTCTAAAATGCAAAAAGTATTTAAAAAAAAATAAAAAAAAAACTTTTTAAACGAATAAAGTTTTTATACCTTTGTTGAGTATATAAATCCAAGGACCAAACTTTAATAATTTTGAACATGGTCTTCAAATATTCAAGGTCGGCCATGTTATCAGTACATTAAAAGAAGTGTTAAAAATTAGGAGCTATATCATTAAATTAAATAGGTATTAATATATTATAGTTTGAAAAATATTTACCAAACTAATAAGGTTATTGAAAAAAAACATTTATTAATATACTATATTTTGAAAAATATTTACCAAACTAATATTTTTCTTTATTTATTTATTTTATTTTTCAATGTTTTCTATTGTTTTTTATTTATTTTAAATCAGTTTATTTATTTATTTTATTTCAGTTTTTTTTTACTATTTCTTTTTTTAAATATCATTTTTATTATTTTTTTGTTTCAGTTTTTATACTTGTTTTTAATATACATTTAACATAAATATCTAACACAAAGAGCTTTGTTATTTTGGTTCATTATATGCCTATTTGATTCCTTTGCTTTAATTTTTTCTTACCATTTTATTTATACATATATTTTAAAACTGAACTCCTTATAAAAAACTGAACTCCTTTCAATATTTAACACCTATATCATTTTTTATTAGATTGAGTCTTAGGATTAAACAATTTGAAGGGATTGGAGATTAATTCTTTTCACTCCAAAGAACATATATTGTTTGTGTGAGTTTTAATGGTTTCAAATTTATTTCTAACTATTTTTTGCCTAGTTACTTTGTCACAGTGAAAGTTTTTAGCAGTACGTCTCAAATGAGATATTTTTATTGTGCTATAAAATGTGTTTTACAACATGTATACATGTGTTTTGATCTTCATAAAAATGAATATAAGTAGGTATTATATGTGTCTAGTTAAAATTATACAAACATCTTTGAAGGCAACATTAAATTTGCTACTCTCTTTTCGACACAGAATGTGACATCAACCATAAATTACTTGATATTTCATTGAATGATAACCCAACGTACATCCATGTCTTTCAAAACATTCGCACAATCCATGGCTTATAAAAATGATGAATACCAAATAAATAATTTAGATACTACAGTATTCAAATTTTGGTTATGGATATAAACTAGGGTAATATTACCCCATAAATTTTCTATTTGATAGGGACAATTTTTGTATTTTTTTAAACACACTGGCTGTTTCTGTGAAAAAATTATACAACGACATGTTCTATAAATTATAGGGTCAGTTTTGTAATTTATATTATAGATAGGGACCAAACCTGCCAATATACGAAAGTCTCAAACACATAGACTACTTCCATAAAAACAAATATGCACATGGACAGTTTCTGTAAATTATAATAAGAATTTTTGTAATTTATTTTTTATACAAGGACCAACCTATCAATATACATAAATATTGTTGCCAAGTTTCCAAGGCAAAAAGTATATTCTTCATTTGTAAGTTGTAATTAAATATAGCTAGGGTGATATTATCCCATTTTGTGGGAGTGTAATCTATAAATTTTCTATTAGACATTGACCATTTACTGATTTTTTTAAACATGTGGACTATTTATGTAAAACAAAATATACACATGGACATTTTTTTTTTTGTAAATTATAGTAAAAAAAAAATTAATTTATTTTTTATACACGGACCAACCTGTCAATATACATAAATGTTGTGGCCAAGTTTGAATGGCAAAAAGTATATTATTTATTTGTAAATTGTAATTAAATATAACTAGGGTGATATTATCCTGCTTTATGGGGGTGTAATCTTTAAATTTTATATTACATATGGACCATTTTTGTAATCATTTTAAACAAATAGACCATTTCTATAAAAAAAATTGTATAGGGACCTTTTTTTGTAAATTATAGAGATAATTTTTGTAATTTATTTTTTATACATAAACTAAAACGGCCAACATACAAAAGTCTTAAACATATGGACCAATTCTGTAAAAAAATTGTACATAAACCTTTTCTATAAATTAGAGAGTTTTTATAATTTGTTTTCTATATAAAAACCAAATTTGTCAAAATATAAAAGTGTCGTGGCCAAGTTTGAAAGGCAAAAATATATTATTCATTTGTAAATTGTAATTAAATATAACTAGGGTGATATTATCCTCTTTTGCGGGAGTGTAATTTGTAAATTTTCTGTTAGACAGGGACTATTTTTTTAATTTTTTAAAAACATGGACCATTTCTTAAAAAAACTATACAATGACCTTTTTCGTAAATTACAGGAATAATTTATATAATTTATTTTCTACACATAGACTAACCCAGCCAACATACACAAGTCTTAAACACATGGATCATTTCTGTAAACAAAAATTGCACATAAACCTTTTTTATAAATTAGAGAGTTCTTATAATTTATTTTCTATATAAAAACCAAATTTGTCAAGATATAAAAGTATTGTGGCCAAGTTTGATAAGCAAAATGCATATTAT
Organism: Lactuca sativa; assembly: GCF_002870075.4. Taxonomy (NCBI): domain Eukaryota; kingdom Viridiplantae; phylum Streptophyta; class Magnoliopsida; order Asterales; family Asteraceae; genus Lactuca; species Lactuca sativa. The sequence continues at coordinate 8,711,495 of NC_056623.2, read as the reverse complement.
TCATTTGTAAATCGTAATTAAATATAATTATGGTGATATTATCCTGTTTTGTGGGGTGTTTTGTGGGGGTATAATCTGTAAACTTTCTATTAGACTTGGATTATTTTTGTAATTTTTTTAAAAACATGGACAATTTCTATAAAAAAACTATACAAGGACCTTTTTTGTAAATTATAGGGATAATTTTTATAATTTATTTTTTACACATCAACTAAACCAGCCAACATACAAAAGTCTTAAACACATTGATCATTTCTGTAAAAAAAATTACACATAAACCTTTTCTGTAAATTAGAGAGTTTTTATAATTTACTTTCTATATAAAAAAATTTGTAAAACTATAAAACTGTTGTGGCCACAATATAAACCCTAAAAGGATACTATTTATTTATTTATTTATTTATTTTTAATACTAACTAGTAAAAACCCCTCACGCCATTGACTAGTCCCAAGACCAATCAATACAACCATCATTGGTTTAAAATGGGTCTTTAAGGTCAAACAAGACGCAACCGGCTCATCATCAAGTACAAAGCAAGGATTGTAACAAAAGGTTATCTGTAACAAGGAGTTGACTTTGAAGAAGTATTTGCTCTAATAGCACGGATAAAGACAACTCGAGTACTTATTGCCCTCGCAAAACTCAAAGGATGCTCCAACAATTCACAAAGCAGAGAAAAATGGGATGAGGAGATATGAAAACACATTTGTGTAGCCAACCACACAATCATGTTAATAAGAAGTGGTCACCGGTGATTTTTGTAGTTCCAACCTTTATAATGGTATACATATAATAAACCAATGACCATACAACGTATCAGAAGTGGAACTTAGATATTAACGACAAATAATGTAAACAAGAATAACAACTAGTAATTTAGTAGGCTTTCAATATTTTGACTTACAAAAATGAGGATTGTATGAACATGAAGATGCATAATACCATAAGGAACGAAGCAAAAATAATGTTTCTTACAAAGCCTTTCTTCTTTTTTGGCTCTGTATGATCTGCACCTGTAATCATAAAAACTAAAAACAACTCAAAGTTTGTGAACTATCATGTAAAAGTTTCACCAAGCTAGTAAATTGAGTTGTGAGATTATCTCTTACCTCTGGAGGCATGTGCTTTCACAATCCCCTGTACTGGGGTATTTCATCAAACACTTGTTGAGCACCTCAAATATAAGCTATTAACACCCCCTCCCATCAGTAAGTAATTAACAACATAAAGAGCGTTTAATTAAAATAAATGGGCAAAATACATAAAAATAAGATGAACCTTTATTGTATGTCCACCCTCATTAAGTCACTACTCTCATTTGAAAATCCAATATGAAAAGATAAAAGGTGATACATAAACTGGTCAATAAATGAAGAAGGCTACAATTCCAACCTTTATAATTATAGACATATAATAAACCGATAACGTGTCCATGAAAGCTTCATTCGTTGTTTATTATTGAGGGAAAAATGTTGGTTTAGAATTAGGGAAAGATAGATAAACATGAAGGATACGTTCACTTCAAACCAAACATGAGACCATGGTTTATCGATTATAAGAAAGAAATCACCTGAATTTCAAAGGTAGTGAAGGCAGTAGAAACCCAATGAAATTTCACAAGTGGAACCGCCAGATATAGTGACAATGGTTGTAATGTCCCAAAATTTAAAACCTAAAATTACGTTTTCATAATAATAAAACCATCAACCAAAGCATGTTCGTAAAACCATAGGAAAATCAGAGTATGCCAATCAATCATCTCAATACATTAGAGTCAAATAAAGTGGAAAATCGTGTTATGTGCGATGCGATCATCTCAAGCTCTTGCCCTTCGATCCGGAAGTACCTAAAACATAAACTAAAAACCGTAAGCACAAAGCTTAGTGAGTTACCCAAAATATCACATACCATACATATCTGCCTGCTCAAGACTGTACCGGGTCTATTTCACCCCCGAGTCTATTTCAACTCATGCGTCAGCCCAAAGCCGTACCGGGTCTATTTCACCCCCAACTCTATTTTGACTCGTATGTCAGCACAAGGCTATACCGGGTTTATTTCACCCCACATACATATAGCAAACATGCATATAACACATACAAAAGGAGTGACAACGACTACAAGCACATACCATATCCTAATGTCCTACAATATAGTGAGCAAACTCACCTTAGTCTGCTGTGTTGGATTAGGTATCTAAGCCCATAACTATTATTGGTATGTACTTGACTCGAGAGTAGCATGGTCCATTTGGGTTGCATGACATCAGAACAATTTGGATATAATTTTGTGAGAAGAGGATATTTATGATTTATTAATATATTATAAGTTATAATATATTAATATGAAATCATATTATTTAATTAGTATTCATCAAGAGTTAATTTTAGTAAATCATTCATTCTTATAAAGTGGGCTTATGATCCATAGTTCTTCATGTTGAGCTAAACCCATGTGGTGACCCATGGATACTCCATGGAGGTTAAAACCCATAGATCATGAGGAATATGGAAAGTCATGAATTACATGGTGTAACCCTAATGTGCACACTATATAAGAAGCCTCATAGCTCATGAAATGACACCTTTTACGTGATAAGAAGTGAGGGCTAGCCGATTTGTGTGTGCAATGAATCTCTTCTCAAGTTATTCCAATTGTTGGTGGTGTTGTGTGATTCCATTTGATGTGCAACACTTGGGGCACTAAGCTGTTAAAGGTCCAAGGTTTCCAACTACAAGAAAAGGTATGTTATCTAACTTGCTTTATTACCCAAGTATCAAACTTTTGTATGCTAGTTAGGGTAATACCTTGGAAAGTTCAAGTTTGCATGTATAATAGAGAAAACATAGATCCAAGGTATTTAGGGTTGCATGTACACTTCGGGGTGTTAGAATGCTCAAAACCCAACATGCTGTCAGTCAAACAAATGATCAGGCCGTTAAACCGGAAAATCCCCGCGCTAATCAATCAAATAAAACCCCAATTAATAATTGAGCCATAAACCATAACTGGAAATCTAGTACATTTGTCCAACACCCAGGGTAAAAGACCATTTTACCCTTTCCTCACTTGGCCCAATAACCGAGGCCTAACCCAATGGCACCATAATCCCAATATGGCCCAAATTCCTAAATGACACCCAACTCCCATTATGGGTCCAAATCCAAGAAGGCCCAAAGCCTAACAATAACAAGGCCCAAAAACCCGACAATGCGTCTCATGTCGTGACCAATCCTTGGTTACGTCGTGAGAGTCACTCGTTCTTAACTCAGACAACTCAAGAAGGGACGTGTTTCGTCTGCTCACATTGTGAGACATCATGTCTCACGTTGTGTGAACGATCTGAAGCCAAAACCAACGTTTCAACGTTCTTAATCCATTTAGCCTTTAATTTCAACTCTTACAGAAGTTTAAGGGGACCCTAATGGTCCATAAAAATGTTTGCTTTATGGACATGCATGCACCATGCATGCCCCCACTATTTTAGGTCAAAAGGAGAAATATGGCCTCAAGGTCTCATGCAAGATTCTAATACTCTACCAACTTCTAGATCTGCATGATATTATACTCAAAAGGCCATTTGAATCCAAAAAGTTGCTAACTTCATGGATCATCTTCACTCCAAAAAGTTATAAATTAAGGAAATGGACCTAACAACCTAGATCTATCCATGAAATGGAATAAAGCTTGAGTCTTGATACTTACAATGGTCCAAACAAGAGAAGAGCTGATGACAATGATGCTTCTTACAACTTCCTTCACAATGATGCTTCTTCTCTTTTTTTCTTCTCCTTCAAACAAGAAAAACACCAAGGATCTCAAAGAGGGTCGAATTTAGGGTTTCCAGAAGGCGTAGAGGGTAAGAGAGGCTAAGGATAGACAACCCTAGCCTCTCATTCCCTTAAATACTAGAACCTTATGGTGTTGGGTCATTAAGCCGATCTCATGTCATGAGACCTCATGCCTCACATCGTGGGACTCCAAAACACAAGTCAACCGATCAATGACCACTTATGACGTGACCACCATTACTCATGTCATGAAACTCCTCCAAAAGGCCAAAAATCAATAAGTTGAGTACCTCAGGTTTCTGGATGTTACAATTCTCCCACACTTGAATCAGACTTCGTTCTCGAAGTCCGTTGCTGTGAAAAACTCAAGGTAATGCTCCTTCATCTCGACCTCGGGCTACCATGTCCATTTTGAACCCTTGGTGCTGCCATTACACCTTTACCAAATCCACTAAATTGTTCCGCATAGCCTTCGTCTTCCTGTCAAGGATGGCAATCGGTCTATCAATATAACTCAGGCGATCATCCGCTTGAATATCCTCCAATGGAGGCACCACAAAATCATCAACCAAACATTTTCGTAGCTGAGAGATGTGAAACGTGCTATGCATCTGATTAAGTTCCTCGGTTAGATCCAATCAATGAGCAACCATGCCCACCCGGGCCAAAACCCTAAAATGACCGATGTACCTAGGGCCCAACTTGCCAAGATGACCCATATCGAATCCATCCCACGCATTGTCCTAGGCAATTTGGTGATAAAATCCATCGTAATCTCTTCCCATTTCCAAACGGGAACTTCTAACGGCTCCATTTTGTCGTGGGTCATTGATTCTTGACCTTGAATTTCTTGCAAGTCAAGCACTTTTCCACATACAAGGCCACGTCCTGCTTCATACATGGCCACCAATAATCAGGCTAGAGATCTTTATATATTTTTATCGCTTCGAGATGAATTGAGAATCTCGACTTGTGCGCATCCTCCATCAAAAACTGACGCACACCACCCCAATATGGAACCCACACCCTCCAATGAAGGGTCAATAATCCCCGACTATCATAGTCAAAGGAAGCCACCTAACCCACTATGTGCTCACTCTTTCGGTGCTCTTCCTTCATCTCCTCAATCTGAGCTCCTCGAATCTTCTCTAAAAGTGGGGTAATCATTGTCATCCTCAAACATACATACCTAATCAGAGCCACGAACGCCTTGAGGATGAGAGCATCGACCACCACGCTAGCCTTTTCTGAGTGATAAATGATCTCACAATCATAATCCTTCACCACATCCAACCATATATGTTGCCTCATATTCTGGTTCGACTGGTCCATCAAATACCTCAGGGTCTTGTGATCCGTGTAGATCGTAAAATGTATCCCATAGAGGTAATGTCGCCAAATCTTAAGGGAAAACACCACAACCCCCAACTCCAAATCATGCATAAGGTAATTCGCCTCATGAGGCTTCAACTGTCTCGAGGCCCGCTACATCAACACTGCTCCCAAACCAGTGGCAAGCAGCCCAGTACACTGGGCATACCAAATGGTATGATATGCATACTAGTGATCGGTTGTGTACGCTAAGCGTGCAATGCATACGTTGAGCATACGCCTCACAGGTTTTGGGCCTTGGCCTGCTTAGAATAGGTCAGCCTCAAGATTCTATTATTGGGCCTTAACTTGTATGATTTGGGCCTTTATGGGCCTTGGCGGCCATTATGGTTTTATTGGGCCAAGTTTGGATGTGACGATTATGGGAAGGGTAAAATGGCATTTTATCCTAAGAGTGTGGGTTGGGATTTTAGACCCACGGTTATGGTTTATGACCTAATTTTGATTAGGGTTATTTGTTTGTGCTTAGTGGGGGATCTTCCGGTTCTGTAGCCAAGCATCTAGTTATTTATCAACGGATTAAGGTGAGTTTTCCTCACTGTATCAATGGGTCGAAGGCACCAAGGTCGACCCATTATTTGTGATATAGGATGCTAGCTATATTTGTCATATGTGTATGAAAGACCAAGATTTGGCCCCTAACAATTGTATGAAAGACCAGGTTGTGGCCCCTGGCATCTGTATGAAAGACCAGGATTTGGCCCTTGGCCACTATATGGAAGACCGAGGTTTGGCCCTCAGTAGGAAATTACTTGTAAGAATATGGTATGGCCTATAACACTAACTTATTTATGTTTTATATGTGGTACTTGGGAAAAATCACTAAGCTTTTGGTTACAATTTATATTTATGGTGTCAGGTACATCCAATACTAAGGGAAAGGCCCGACGTGATGGCACGACATTCTCCCCTCACCATTTTCCACACTTTTAGATATTGTTACTTTGATGATTTGACATTGTTACTAAATAATGGTTTTTGGAACAATTTGATGAATGTAACTCTTGTTTTAAAATGAAAAAAATTTATCCTGGTTTTTGGGCTGTTATAAAACCAAGAAAACTAATCTATTTAATTTATTACATGCGATATGAATAAATAAATTATTACAACCATTTTTATAAAACAACCAACACAACAACGCAACAAACACAACGGTCCTTGGCTAGTTTATGCACATCATACATATCAACATACACATTAAACAACCTTTGTTTTTCTAAGACAACTTTAAATGATAAAAGGTGCATGAAAACTTTTTGTCACATAAAATAACAATATTAAAGTTGTCATATAAAATATGTATGAACTTGTTGTTATACAAAATCAAGTTATTCATATTCTCCAAAAACTAAGATTTCCAAAAATCAAAAAATCTAACCAAACAATAAAGGTGGCTCTGAATACCAATTGCTTGGATTTTATTCAAAAACTAGTTTAAAAAACAAGACATATAGCAACAGAAGACTTGATCAATTTTTGAATAACATAAACAAGTTAAACCCACCAAGGATCTTCTTGTAAAGTTTGGAAAGAAAATAAGCACCAAAGAAGAAGATGGAGAAAATTACAACCTTTGTAGCTCTTTGGATCCTCTTGGGAGGCTTGGAAATTGAGGGAGAATGATGAACTTTAGAGACACCAATAATATATCAACTTGATGTAGAATGTTAGATCTTTTGTATAAAACTCTTAAGACTCTTAAACTTTATGTTCTTATCAAAATAAGAACATAAATAGAGCATCAAGTAACAAGTAATCTTCATGTGTTCTTAACAAAGCCAAAGAGAGTGAGATGAAGAGAACAAATTTCAAATTTAGAGGAGTGTTCTTTTCATTAAACAAATGAAGAGCCCATAATCTCTTTTGTCTAGCCATATTTCGAAATTATAAAGGCAAAAGAAGACAAAATCCTTTTATATTTTATAAACCAAGTTTATAAAATATAAACTTTAACTTTTTGGTAAAAGACAAAAGAATTTATATAGTCCAAAATAACATGCATGAATTTTAATTCATACCATATGAATTATAATGTTACATGCTAATGAAAATTATTAATTCCTAGAAATAAATAATTTCCAATTTAATTATAAGAGTTTATTTAATATTTATTAAAATCAAATTCTAATAAATAATCAATTGTATCAAGTTGTTGTTAGTGTGACCCATTAGTATCATATGTTAAATAACAATATCAATTTAATATGATTCTTGAGCATACTATATCTTTCAAATCTCTCCCTCCTTAGAGTCTCCAATACCTCACTCAGATGCTCCTCATGTTGTTTCTGGGTTTTGGAATAGACTAGGATGTCATCAATAAATACAATCACAGACCGATCCAACACAGGTCTGCATACGTGATTCATGAGATCCATGAATGCGACTGGAGCATTGGTGAGCCCGAAGTGAATCACCATGAACTTGTAATAACTATATCGAGTCTGGAAGGCCGTCTACTACGTATCATCCTCTTTGACCCTCATTTGATGATAACCCGACCACAGATCAATCTTGGAAAACCAAGATGCCCCCTGAAGTTGATCAAATAAATCGTCAATCCTCGGGAGTGGATAACGGTTCTTCACCGTTAGCTTATCTAGCTCTCGACAATCGATACACATCCGATGCGACCCATCCTTCTTCTTCACAAACAAAATTGGTGCTCCCATGGTGAGCTACTCGTCCGAATGAATCCTTTGTCTAACAGATGACTAGACAACTCATGCATCTCTGGAGGTGCTAACCGATAAGGTGCCTTGGCTATCGAAGTCACACCAGGAACCAAGTCAATCTGAAACTCCACCTGCCTCTCCAGAGGCACTCCAGGAAAATCCTCTGGAAATACATTTGGGGTACTCCCAAACAATCGGAACATCATCCATAGTCGCCTTATCCTTCTCCCGAGTATCCATCACATAGGCAACAAATCCATAACAACCCTACTAAAGATTGTGCCTGGCCCTAGCTATTGAACATAAAACCAACCCGCGCTGAGCACCCTCTCCATGAATCACCAACTCTCCTCCACTTGGGGCCCGAATGTGTACCAAATGATGCATGAAAATCAATCATTGCCCCATTGGGGCTCATCCAATCCATCCCCGTAATAACCTTGCTCTCACATAGGGGAATAGGAACCAAATCAACCTGATACCGCTCACTGAACAACTCCAAGACATAACGCCGATGAACGAATCGCAGAGGAAGATCATCGGCAATCTCAACCTCTAATGGACAATCCATCTCCCTCGGAGCATCGACAAATCTCTTGTTGAGCATAAGAGATACAAAGGATCGGGTAGCCTTCAAATCAAACAATACCAAAGTAGAGATACCATTCACAAGGAACGATCGTAAAAACAAAGCACACGTATATAACTAGGAAATTCAACATAAATAAAGAGATAAGGAGAAGATACGTACCTGTCACCATGTCAGATGTTGCACAAGCCTCCTCGGTTGTTAGCTGAAATGTCTTACTCCTCATAACAACCGCCTTTGCCTTGCCCTGGCGGCCATCTGTAATCTGCAAGGTCACTGGAGTCGGTGCTACAACTGGTCCTGCTGCTGCTAAATGTCGGATTAGGTGTCTAAGCCCATAACTATATTTGGTATGTACTTGACCCGGTTATAGCATGGTCTTTTGGGTTGACTTCACCAAAGCAACTTGACTGGATGAATAATGGAGAAAGAGGTTACTATGGTTTATTAATATATTATATAAATAATATATTAAAGGAGAAATCATATTATTTAATTAACATTGGTCAAGAATTAATTTAGAATTAATTTTGTGGTCAAAAGAGGTTAATTGAATTAAGGGGACTGATATTGTAATTATGTGATAATTGCAATATGGGCCGAGGAACCCTAAAGATAGGGGTGGACGAAATTCTAGTGGAAGCCCACTAGATTTCATCCATGGTAGGGATTCTGGAAGATTTATGTGGGCTGCTTAGGGCTTAAGCAACCTGATTAGGTATTTGACTGAAACCCTAATTCTTCAGCTATATAAGGACACCCTTGGCATCCCAAAATTGACCACTGAACCCTAAGAAGGATAGTCAGCCGACTTTTGAGCCTCCTCCCTCTTTCTTTCTCTAATATTCTCCAATTGCTCTTGGTGTTTGTGATGTATTAGAGGCATCACATTTGAGGTTCTAGGTTCTCAAAGGTTCAAGATTATCAAGCTACAATCAAAGGTAACATTCTAACCTGTTTATTAGATGTAGTGTTCGATTTTTGTATGCTAGCTATAGGGTTTACAGGCTTTGGATGATTATTGAATGTACAACTAGAAAAACCTAGATCCAAAGCTTTAGGGTTTGCATGTGCACCATAGGATTGATGTTTTGCTTATAACCCAACACTAAACTCTGACAATCGGCCTTTTATGGCCCCTATGATTGTGATGGAAGCAAATTAAAGTCGATGCCTGGGTGGTGGCTGTACAATCCCCACTAAAATGCTCAATCTTGCCGCACTTGTAGTAGCTTAAACTACCACCTCTGCAAGCTCTGTCGTGCGACTTACCGCACTTTCCACAGTGGCTCCGTACCTGCTGGCCCCTCGATCTTAAATCAAAAACCTTGGGCATCTTGCCCGAACCCTCAGAACCCTGAACCTGATCTGGATTCCTCTTCTTCTCCATCTCCAAATCTCTTGCTCTCTCTCTCTCTCTCTCTCTCTCTCTCTCTGGATCTCACCACCATGCCATCCAATGTCTTGCAACTGGATATACTCATAAACTGTCCGACACACTCCTAAGCATATCGTGATATTTCACCTTCTCCATCTCCTCGTCTGTCATTTACTACAGAACCAACAACGCCCTCTCGCAGAACATAACAGTGATCTCCGCACTTTCTCAGTAGTCCGACGAAGGTCCTGAAACTCCCTCGCTAGCTATTACACCTTAATCACTGGTGCAAACTCAACCCGTAACCTCGTCACAAAATCCTACCAAGTCATAGACTCAACTGCCTCGCCTCCTAAGGCGCGACCAACCACCTCCCACCAATATCGAGCTATGTATTTCAGAAGACAGGAAGCAAGTCTGACATTTTCCCCCTCAGGACATCAATTAGTTTGGAAGGTGTTCGTGACATCTGCTAACCAATTCCTACTCACAATCGGGTCCTTCTTCCCGAAGAACTCTGGGGCCCCGCATGCTCGAAACTCTCGGAAAGTGAAAGTGCGTGCTCCCATCATCGCCACCATATTAGAACGAAAAGTGCCCAAGAGCTCATCCAAAATCTCCAAGATACCCTCCTTGACCATGCCAAAGATCACAAGAGTCTGCTCAAGAATACAACGGATAATCTCTGTTGAAATAAACTCCCGCATTTGATTATCCATAAACCTGGCTCCAGATCCCGAACTCGAACCATCACCAGCACCATATCTGCTACCAGAACCTCCTAGAGTGACCACCATACCAAAAATAAGCCATATAAACCATCAAAACATACTCAAAGAATCTCATAGTCTACAAGCTTCCTGGTATCTTCATGACTCTCCTTGACCCAAGTACGGATCCTCTGCTTCCAGTAATACGAGCCCTTACTACCTTCCACATCTATCCATACTTTCCTCAATAATCATCCCGGATCCCACAAGTTAATTACCTATCAATCCAAACAACCTTCAACAAATCAAGGCCCCCGACACCGAATCACCTCCTAGGTTTTCCTAGGGCTACCACCACACCACTCTCCACCATCATCTGCAAAGGAACTCCCCCTAACACCCTCTAATTAGCTTATGAATACAATTGCATACCACCAACACCAGATAATTCTTCGAATGAAAGGTCTTACACTACAATAGTTGGACTCAAACAAAAGCTGTGCAATAGGGTTAAACCTAACCTTCTAAAATTATCTACTATCAGTAATATGTAATTTGGCGTATTCGCTTACTAGTTAGCCGATGTTAATGGAAACTCCTAAAAGCACAAAGCAAGCAACATCGGAACATTGAGTAGTGGGAATCAAGGCATAACCTAAACATGCCATCATATCACTGACTAATCAGCACTAGCATGCAAGTCTACAAGCTTATACAATAGGCATATATGAAGGCATCTCTCCTAGCATTCTATCATGCAAATCCTGAGTAGATCCTTAGAACTAGCGTATCATACAATTTATAGATTCTCAATTCAAAGCAAAACATAAAACATGTATGGGTATTTTGGTAAAACTTACTAGAGCTCGGTCGATTGCATGAACCACACCCCTTTCTTTTGTTAGAAAACTCCTTTTTATAAAGCATTTCTTCTATTGAAAATCTGCCCAAAACCTCAATTCGAGTTTAGACATACCCGAGAGTATGTCTGAATCCCTCAAACCAAGGCTGTGATACCAACTTGTTGTTGGGTTTTGAGCACTATAACACTCATACGGTGCACATGCAACCCTAAATGCTTTTGATTTATGTTTTCTCTAATTATACATGCATTTTTGTTTTTCCAAAGCATTCACCCTAGCTAGCATACAATTGAAGCTATATAATAAAAACTTAGTTTGGATGCTTACCTCTTGAGTAAGGTAGAATTCTTGACCTTTGAAAGCTTGAGCACCTCAAGTGTGATGCCTATAATGGTTCACAAACACCAATATGCAAGAGGACGCTTAAGAGAATAAGTTACTTATCTCAAAAAGATGGTGTAACTGATTTTGGCTCATGAGGGTTCTATTTATAGTGTGGAAAATGCTAGGGTTACACTTTGTAAACCCTAATGCTCCATGACTTTTCACATTCTTATGCTCCATGGTTTAACCTCCATAGATTAACTTATTGGTTTAGCCCTCTAAATAATCATGGATAATTGGCCCACACTACAAGAATCATTGATTTACATAGTCAATCCCCATATATTTAATTAGTCTCTTTTGACCACAAAATTAATTCCAAATTAATTCTTGATCAATACTAATTAAATAATATGATTTCATATAATAATATATTATACTTGTAATATATTAATAAATCATAAATAACCTTATTCTCAAAAGTCTATCCTATAAAAATGCACAGGTGAAGGCAACCTAAAAGGACCATGCTACTATCAGGTCAAGTACATCCCAGTTATAGTTACGGAATTAGACACCAAATCCAACAGTCTCCCACTTGGATAAGTCTAATAACTATAGCTGCCAATGTAACTCCTGGATCCGACTTAGCAATCGTAATCTTTCAAAGGCCGTTGTCAACTCTGACCCAGTCAGTGACGCATCCTTTAGATAAGGGATCATATAATCCTCTGTTCTTAAGATATCAGCTGGACAAATACATGGAACAATGTCATACTTATTGTCCAGCAGTTTGTTTCCCGATTTCCGATTCGTTTGACATAGAACATAACTGAACACATTAATTTAGTTCTGACCAGGCCCGATACATAAGTCAAAACAAAATCATCGAGGGGCCCAAGATATCGCTTTTAATCCTCTTAGGATAAAAGGGAACAGATAAACTTCGACATTATATGCTTGTACTAACTACTCATTCAATCATGCACAACGATATGTTTTATAACATCAAGTTACTGATGCGTTTTCGTATCATCAATGCACAACTAATTCATAGTCAACAACTCATATATCTTGGTTTGAAGACTTATATGATATTATCGTCTCATGATCACTCATTATAAATTCCATAAAGTGGTTCAAGTGAGGACGGGTTGATCCAATACTCAAATATTATTTTAGAGTTACTCATGAATCGTGTTGCAAATTGTTGCTATGCCCAACGCCTTAGACAATCTACAAGCCAACTCATGACATTATTCTTTCATACTTACTTCCAACATATGATTGACTGTGGATAGTTTGAATAAATCTTATTATTATGGAAGTCGAAACATGCAAAGTGAAACAATAGTAAACAATTGACACAAGACAGTAACTTTACTTATAAATAAAACTCCTTTTATTCAATCATCAAATGTTAATTACAGATTAGCAATTACAAGTTTTGGTTTATCTAACCACTAAAACTAATATCGTCCGTTAGCCCAATGCCTCTTGCATGCTGCAAGTGCTTAACCCTGGTCAGTCCCTTTGTAAGGGGATCTGCTGGGTTGTCCTATGACGATATCATCTTCACCACGAAGTGTCCTTCTACCTGATGTCTTATGAAGTGGTATTTTCTGTCGATATACCTGGATCTTCCATGATCTCTTGGTTCCTTGGTTAAGGCAACCGCCCTTTCATTATCGCAGAAAATCTCCACAGGCTCCTTTATGGATGGAATGACTCCAAGGTCTCCGATGATGTTTTTCAACCATATCGCCTCCTTCGATGCTTTGCTTGCTGCTATGTACTCTGATTCGCACGTTGAATCAACTACAGTCTCCTGCTTGGAACTTTTCCATGTCACTGCTCCTCTATTCAGGGTAAATATCCAGCCCGACTGAGAGCGGAAATTGTCTGTGTCGATTTGAAAGCTCTCGTTGATATACCCTGTTACTCTCAAGTCATCACTCCCACCGATAGTAAGGACCCAATCCTTAGTCCTCCGTAGGTACTTAAGAATGTTCTTAACCGTAGTCCAATGAGCTTTACCAGGGTTCCCTTGATATCTTCTGACCATGCTCAAAGCAAAGGCCACATTAGGGCGAGTACAAGTCATAGCATACATGATCGAACCAACTACGAAAGCATATGGTATATGACTCATTTCTGTTGTTTCAGCCTCTGCACTTGGACTTTGAGTCTTGCTCAGTTAGGTATTGCCTTGGATAGGTAAGTCACCTTTCTTGGAGCTCTCCATGCTGAAATGTTTCAACACCTTGTCCAAGTAGGTACTTTGACTAAGTCTTATTAGTCTTTTGCTCCTGTCTATCAATATCCTTATCACTAGGATGTAAGCAGCTTCTCCGAGGTCCTTCATAGCGAAACACTTCCCAAGCCAAGACTTAACCTCCTTCAAGGTTGGGATGCCATTTCCTATTCGCAGTATGTCATCTACATACAATACCAGAAAGCTCACTATACTCCCACTAGCTGTGACATATACGCAAGACTCATCCTCACATCTCGAAAATCCAAACTCTGTGACTCTCTCATCCAAACAAAGATTCCATCTACAAGATGCTTGTTTCAACCCATAAATGGATTTCTCAAGCTTACACACTCTATTAGGGAACTCTGCATTGACAAAACCCTCTGGCTGGTTCTTGTAAGCATCCTCAGCCAACTTTCCATTAAGAAAAGCGGTTTTGAAATCCATTTTCCATATTTCATAATCATGAAATGCAACTATGGCTAGCATAACCCTAATAGACTTAATTTTTGCTACTGGCGATAAGGTCTCATCATAGTCAACTCTCGGAGTTTGAGTAAAGCCCTTCGCGATCAGTCACACCTTATAAGTGTGTAATTTTACATCAATGTCGGTCTTCTTCTTGAAGGTCCATTTGCACCCGATTGTTTTATGACCCAGTACATTGTCAACCAAGTTCCAAACTTGATTGTCATACATGGACTGAATCTCGCTGTCCATAGCCTCTTTCCATTTTGCAGACTCGGGGCCTGCCATGGCTTCCTTGTAGTTATTAGGTTCATCCAAATTTACCAGTGTGCTATCACTTATAAATGTATCACCTTCAGCTGTTATATGAAAACCATATAACCCAGGTGGAACACTAACTCTACTGGAAAGCCTGAGAGGTACGAACTCGTCAATTGGCTCAACCGGAATTTCCTCCTCAGGTTGATTGCTAATGTTTGAGGTTCCTTCACCGCATGACTCTTGAATCTCTTCAAGGTCAATATGCCTCTCACTATCCCCTTCGCATATGAGTTCTCTCTCATGAAAGACTCCGCTCTTTTCAACGAAGACAACATTGTCACTTGGTCTATAGAAGAGATATCCAAAGGACTTCTGCGGGTAGCCCATGAAAATACATCGCTCACTCCGAGGTTTGAGCTTGTCATAAGTCTCGCGTCTAACGAAATCCTCAAAACCCCAAACTTTGATGTGGTGTAACGAGGGAACCTTCCCTATCCACATCTCGTTAGGTGTTTTGGAAACCTTTTTGGTAGGGACTAGATTAAGGATATGGGCGGTAGTCTCTTAGGCATACCCCCAGAATGAGATAGGTAACGAAGCTCGACTCATCATGGAATGAACCATGTCTAGAAAAGTTCTATTATGCCTCTCAGCCACACCATTAAGCTGTCGTGTTCTAGGTGGCGTCATTTGTGAAACAATTCCACATTCCCTTAAGATAGTCAAGGAACTCGATACTAAGATACTCTCCTCCTCAATCAGATCACAACATCTTTATCTTCATGCCCAATTGATTCTCCACTTCTTGCTTAAACTCTTTGAACTTTTCAATGGTTTCTGACTTATTCTTGATTAAGTAGACATAGCCATATCTACTGTAATCATCAGTAAAAGTCACATAGAAGCGGTTAGCATCCCTTGTGGCGGTTCTGAATGGTCCACACACATCAAAGTGTATGAAATCCAACAAACCTTCACCCCTTTCACAAGTACCAGTGAAGGGTGACTTGGTCATCTTTCCAAGTAAACAAGATTCACAAGTGTCATCCGAATTTAAGTCGAATGACTCTAAGACTCCATCCTTTTGGAGTTGGGCTATGCGCTTCTTGTTGACATGTCCAAGACGAAAATGCCACAAGCATGCCTTATCCAAATCATTGGAAGAATCAATGTGTAACACATTATTTCATAAGTTATCTATAATCATCACAGTTTCATATATACCATTGCAAGTTAATGCTTCAAAATAAAACACACCATTGTAATAAGCATTAATACCGCCAATTTCACTATTAAATGAAAAGGTAAAACCTTGTTTATACAAACTATGAAAGGAAATATTATTTCTCACCATATTGGCCAAGAAACAACAATTATTCAAATCTAAATCTAAACCATTACTAAGCAATAAAGAATAAACTCCAATCTTGGTTACAAACGACACTTTCCTATTTCCCATAAGTTTATCTTCCCGTGCTCCATATCCCTACTTCTTTTTAGTCCCTACAAATCAGAACAAATGTGAAATCCACAACCTATATCAAGGACCCAAGAATTAGCATGTGATGAGTTATTAGATTGAATAGTGTAAATACCTGCAAAGGAGGGTTTGATCTTCCCATCCTTTATGTCTTGCAAGTACTTGGAGAAACTTTGTTTCCAGTGCCCTTTTTCATGACAATGGAAGCAATCAACATCCTTAGGATTGGAAGAGGAATGAGCAGAACCAACTTTGGTCCTACTAGAAGAGGATTCATCAAGAGACTTTCCGTTGCTGCTCTTGGAGGGTGCCTTCCTCTTTTTTCCCTTACCATGTCTGATTGCCAGAACAGGGGCAGAAGTAGTAGTAGTAGGAGTAGACACAACCGATTTGCCTTTCAGGTTGCTTTCTGCAGTCCTTAAAAGGCCTTGAAGCTTGCTAAGAGTGACCTCCTCCTTGTTCGTATGATAAGTCATACGAAACTGATCATAACAAGAAGGTAAAGAGTGTAGAATAATATCTATGGCCAACTCTTCATCAAAATTGACATTCAATTTAAGCAAGCAGTCCATGAATCTCTGCATCTTTTGCAAGTAAGTCATGATGTGTTCACCATCCTTCATTTTGGTTGTGATCATGGAGGCAATGATCTCGTACCTCTCCTGCCGAGCACTTTGATGGTATCTTTCCATCAAATCTTGATACATTTCATAGGGATAGTAGTTCTCATTGGACTTCTGTAGCTCAGCAATCATGGTAGCAATCATTAGACACACCACCTTTGTCGCATCCCTCTCATAAGTAGTGTGTTCATCGATTTGTTCAGGAGTGGCAGTGGTTGCATCAATCTCCTTAAGCTCTTTATCGAGGACATATTCTTTGTCCTCATAGCGAATATCCATTCTGATGTAACAAATCCAGTTATTGAAGGTCGAGCCATCGAAAATGACCCTCCCACATAGGTTCATGAGGGAGAAAGAGCCTGAAGGAATTGGTGTAGAAGCATTGTTTTGGATAGAAATCTAAAAAGAAGAATAACAAAGTTTAGGTTAGATGATAATCCTTAATATTACACCTAATATGAAATATTAAGGCTAGGAACCAACACAATATTCTATAATTGTGAAGAGGGATGTCGTAATCCAATTGTAAAATGTTTGAAGGTAGGTAAATAACGATTTACCAATTTGCACCATGAAAAACGAAATAGATTATTAATTTTTAATTGGTTTGAAATTCCTAGATATTTGAGATTCATTGAACTTTTCAATGGCATGTCTAAATCTTGATTGTGCCCTTCATGTTTGTGACTGAGATGCCGAGGATCACAAACCAGGAGTGAATAACCATGCAAATTAACTTGGTACACCCAATGTTACATATCACCTAATCAATGTGCCGGTTAACCACACACGCTCCATTGATCTATGATTAACATCAAGCTACCCTTTTCCACAAATTGTCAGTCCCATATTAGTGTGTCAGTTAACCACACACGCTCCATTAACGACTTAACAAGGTGCAAAGTGTAATTTCATGGATTAGCATCATTTTCACATTTTTCCTAAAGTAACTAAGATTGGGAATTTAATAAAAATTTAGTTACTTTATATTTATCATTATACTTTTAATGAGGGAGAATTAATGTCCTATCCTACCTGTTTGGCTAACGACCCTCCACCAGTCAAGGAAGCGGTGGGTGAGAGTGAACACCCATTAAACCATCATTTTATAGGCAGTAACCTTATACCCCCATTATAGACCGGTTTCGTGAATGAGGCCTACTAACGATAAGACTGGCTAGTCTTATACATATATATATATATATATATATATATATATATATATATATATATATATATATATATATATATATTATTGAACTTATAATATTATAAATTATAAGGGTTGAATTTTAACTTTTAAAACTCTAGGGTTTGGAATTGAAGTTTCATTGATGAGACTTTACAAATTCCAAAACTCGAGGGAAAGTTTTGAAACTTGTTAAAACTCTTCACATTCATAACTTACGAGTTTAATTGGATTTTAATGTATGAGACCTTTCATTTTCCATAACTTGAGGAAAAATTATGGAGGTCATTAAAATTCATCTAGATCATTTTTCTAACAACTTAAATGATCACATAATCTATGATCTAACTAAACTCATAATCAAGATAATTTCAAGTCAACAATTTGAAAGCAATTTTGTTTATCATATAAAAACAACAATTATTTTAAAACTTTGATAATTATCTTGTGGTTGGATGAGTACAAGAACTACCATATCATAAAAAACATTTCCAATGATCCAAAACAGTTTGTGATAGTGTTCCCAATCCAAACCAGGCCAAGAAACTCGAAATTCTATAAACAGGGCCTTCAACTCGTCGAGTGCATGAACTGGACTCGACGAGTTGCTCTGTTACTGAGTGGACTCGTCGAGTATGTTCATGGACTCGATGAGTTCACCAGTCAGAGGCCAAAATTTTGACTTTTTCAGCTTTGAAAAACTAGTAAGCATCAAATATAATAGAAAACAATCCTAGGCTATGATACTACTATTGGTTTTTGAGCACTATAACACTCCTATGGTGCACATGCAACCCTAAATATTTAGATCTATGTTTTCTCTAATTATACATGCATTTTTTTAAAAGCATTCACCCTTGCTAGTATACAACTGAAGCTATATAATAAAAACTTAGTTTGGATGCTTACCTCTTGAGTAAGGTAGAGTTCTTGACCTTTGAAAGCTTGAGCACCTCAAGTGTGATGCCTCTAATGGTTCACAAACACCAATATGCAAGAGGAGGCTTAAGATAATAAGTTACTTATCTCAAAAAGATGGTATAACCGATTTTGGCCCATAACGGTTCTATTTATAGTGTGGAAAATGCAAGGGTTACACTTTGTAAACCCTAATGCTCCATTACTTTTCACATTCTTATGCTCCATGGGTTTAACCTCCATGGATTATCCATGGATTAACTTATTGGTTTAGCCCATCTAAATAATCATGGATCATTGGCCCACACTACAACAATCATTGATTTACATAATCAATCCCCATATATTTAATTAGTCTCTTTTAACCACAAAATTAATTCCAAATTAATTCTTGATCAACACTAATTAAATAATATGATTTCATATAAAAATATATTATACTTGTAATATATTAATAAATCATAAATAACCTTATTCTCAAAAGTCCATCCTATCAAATTGCACTAGTGAAGGCAACCTAAAAGGACCATGCTACTATCAAGTCAAGTATATCGCAGTTATAGTTATGGGCTTAGACACCAAATCCAACACTTGTAATGTCCCAAAATTTTAAAACCATAAATTTCATTTTCATAATAATAAAACCATCAACCAAAACATGTACATAAAGCCATAAAGAAAATCAGAGTTTGCCAATCAGTTATCTCAATACATCAGAATAAAATAAAACAGAAAATCATGGTGTGTGCGATGCAATCATCCCAAGCTCTTCCCCTTCGATCCAGAAGTACCTGAAATATATACTGAAAACCATAAGCAGTGAAGCATAGTGAGTTACCCAAAATACCGCATACCATACATATTTGCCAGCTCAAGACTGTGTCGGGTCTATTTCACCACCGGATCTATTTCACCCCCGAGTCTATTCCAACTCATGCATCGGCCCAAAGCCATACACAATCTATTTCACCCCCGAGTCTATTTCAACTCATATGTCCACACAAGGCTGTACCGGATCTATTTCACCCCATATTAATTTAGAAAACAGGCACACATTCATATAACACATACAACAGGACTCAAAAAGACTACAAGCACATAACATATCGTAGTATCCTACAGTATAGTGAGAAAACTCACCTCAGTATGCTGTTAGTTAAACAAATGATCGGGCTGTTGAACAGGAAAATCCCCGTGCTAATCAATCAAATAAAACCCCAATTAATAACTGATCCATAAACCATAACCGAGAATCTAGTTCATTCGTCCAAGACCCAGGGTAAAAGAAAATTTTACCCTTTCCTCACTTGGCCCAATAACCGAGGCGCAACCCAATGGCACCATAAGCCCAATATGGCCTAAATTCCAGAATGATACCTAATTCCCATTATGGGCCCAAATCCAAGAAGGCCCAAAGCCTAACAATGGCCCAAAGTCAAAAAGACCAGTGTCCCAACAAGGCCTAAAAATCCAACATCGTGTCTCACATCATGACCAATCCTTGGTCACATTGTGAGAGTCATTCGTTCCTGACTCAGACAACTCAACAAGGGGCGAGTTTTGTTTGCTCACATCGTGAGAACGGTCAGAAGCCAAAACCAACGTTTCAACATTCTTAATCCATTCAACCTTCAATTTCAACTCTTACAGAAGCTTAAGGGGACCCTAATGGTCCATAAAAATGCTTGCTTTATGGACATGCATGTCTCCCCCCACTATTTTGGGTGAAAAGTAGAAATATAGCCTCAAGTTCTCGTGCAAGCTTCTAATACTCTACCAACTTCCAGATCTAGATGATATGATACTCAAAAGGCCATTTGAATCCGTAAAGTTGCTAACTTCATGGATCTTCTTCACTCCAACAAGCTATAACATAAGGAAATGGAACCAACAACCTAGATCTATCCATGAAATGGAATAAAGCTTGAGTATTGATACTTACAATGGTCCAAACAAGAGAAGAGCTGGTGACAATGATGCTTCCTTGCAACTTCCTTCACAATGATGCTTCTTTTCTTTCTTTCTTCTCCTTCAAACAAGCAAAACACCAAGGATTTCAAAGAGGGTCGAATTTAGGGTTTCTAGAAGGCTTAGAGGGTGAGAGAGGCTAAGGATGGCCAACTATAGCCTCTCATTCCCTTAAATACTCGAACCTTAGGGTTTTGGATCATTAAGCCGAGCTCACATCGAGAGGCCTCATGCCTCACGACGTGAGACTCCAAAAATGTGGGCCAACCGGTCAATGACCACTCACGACGCGACCAACATTATTCACGTCTTGAGCCTTCTCCTAAAGGCCAAAAATCAATAAGTTTAGTACCTCAGGGTTTTAGGTATTACAGTGGTTACCAGTCTTCTTCTCCAAGGTGGCCACCATAGCGATGGACGGTAGGAATAGAAGTAATTCCGAACTAGTTCTTCATCATATTTCACTATCTCAGAACCTGATTGGGGGTTTTTGTCTTTAATTATCACTTGTGCATAACCGATTAGGAGAGGTAATTCTGCAACCGAAGCACGGCCAACGCCGATTCAGATCAATCTCAAGGGAAAACCCAAAGAAACCAAAAAGAAAGTTACATGAAGATTGATGTTTTTGGTGTTGAAAAATGATGAGTTGATTATGAGTTCGCAAGTTCACACATTTTTTTAGTTCTCACAATAACTCAACCCTATAATATATATATATATATATATATATATATATATATATATATATATATATATATATATATATATATATATACACACACACACACACACACACTAGGAGAATGCCGCACGTTGTGCAGAAACACCTATATAGTTGAAGTCTTAACAAATATTTTTTTTAAATATAGCAATAACGTTGTTGTTAAATTTGATATAATAATTCATATATACTAAATTGATATAATATATTTATTATTTTGAAATATATGATAATATATACATTTATTATAACTGCATAATTCTCAATCAATTGAATGAATTCTATCCGCGAGTTACACATGAATATAATTAAATATAATATATGGTTTAATGTTATTTATAGTTGTTGTTATTGTTAATTAATTTTTTTAAATTAATTTTCTTAATGTTTTAATTTCTATCATTATAATTATTTAAAACATCAAACATTGTTGTTTGATTTTAAAGATAGCAATAAAATCTTTTATATAGAGTAATTTTTAACTATTGTTACTGTAATTTATTTTAAGCCATTTATTTGAAAATTTTAATGATTATAAAAATATCTTTAGGAAATATTTTAGTTAAATTGTGATTACAATTTAGTTTGTGCATTTATCAATACAATTTATCACTTTTAAGTATTTACAAAATATTTTTTCGTTTTTTAAGTGGAACTTTAATTTATATTTAAGTTGACATTGTAATGTTATATTTAAATTAAAAGTTTAAATATTTTATCCAAAGTGTTCAAAAGTTGTAGCTTTAAACTGATAATTGTTTACATACAACCGCATATTAAATCTAATAAATTAATTATAATATGTTAAAAGTTAAAGACATAACTTTATAAGTATAACTAAAGATATTATTTTAAAATTGAAATTTAGTATATTTATAATTACACTTTAGGTTTGATATTTATTTAACCTTATTAACCAACTTATAATCATTATTAGAAAGTCAATACAATTAATTATTTTTAACTATTTGTAAAATATTTTTTGAATTGTTTAAGTTAAACTAAAATTTATATTTAGTTGACCATATAATGTTATATTTAAATTAATTATTTAAATATTTTATACAAATTGTTCCAAAATTGTATCTTTAAAATGATAATGATTTACATCCAACAATATATTAAAACTAATAAATTAAGTATAATATGTTAAAAGTTAACAAAACTTAATTTAATAAGTAGAATTAAATATATTATTTTAATATTGAAATTTAGTTTATATATGATTACACTTTAGGTTTGATATTCATTTAACCTTGTTAACCAACTTAAAATTATTATTAGAAAGAAATTAAAAAGTCATGGGAGTTTTAAATGAATGTGGTGAAAGGAAAAATGAATGGGAGTTTCAAATGAACGTGGTGAAAGGAAAAATGTTTCCTTTATAATTACACTTTAGGTTTGATATTTATGTAACCTTGTTTACCAACTTATAATTATTATTATAAAGAAATTGAAAAGTCATGGGATGTAACGCCTGTGTTTCCGGGTTTGCCATTTTTAGCAATGTAATAGTCTAGGTTAACCTTTGTAACCCGTTTTGAAATAAGAAGATTGTATTATTTGAGTATTATGTGTTTTGTGCTTAATTGCTTAATTATGTGGTTTGATTAATTAAGAATAAAAATAAGCGTCAAAATTTAAGTGTAAAATAAACTTGTTATCTTTGGATAATGTTGTAGTAGTTGAAACGAGGTTTCCGAATATATAAAGAACGCCTAAATCTGACTTCGTATGAGGAAGTTATGATTTATTGAAGTTTCGACTTAGCGGTATGCAGCCCGAATTACTCGATTTGAGATCGAGCAGTTTTTAGTCGAATCGATCTAAACGAGAGTCGAAGATCTCGTTATTGGTATCGAAGCGATGAAAAGTTAGGCGAGAACGGACGTCAAACAAAGGAGTTATGAATTTATAACGAAGTTTTTCTGTCCCGGCCTATTAAAAATAAATAATAAAAATAAAGTTAAAATTAGCCGACGGAGTCTAAACGAAAGTTGTAGAGCGTAGTCTCACCTTCGCGTGGATATAAAGAACGTCGAAAACGGAGTTCGTATTAAGAAGATATGAATTTTCGAAGTTTATTAAATAATTAATAATTAAATTTAATTATTAAATCCCGGTATTATCCGAAGACGAGTCATCGGACTCATCCGAAGTACGCCCTGCGTACTAGCCTATGCCCCGCGTACACCGAGGAATGTCGACACTCGCACTCGAGCACTTCGGATACGTAAGCAATGACGATTTCGGACCAGTACACCCCGCGTACTGTAGTACGCCCCACGTACTCCAAGGCGCCAGCCTCCTATAAATAGGATACGAGGGCAGCCGACTCATTTGCTATTTTTCTCTCTTCTCTCTCCCGTTTTAGCTCGATTTGCGTGCCAGAAGTATCCCGAAGCCCCGATAATATTCTCGAGCCCCGAAGCAAGTCCCGAGATCCCGAAGATCCCGAGAAGTGCGATTCCCGAGCCGAAGCTCTGCCCGAGAGAAGTTCGATTTTTGTGAAGATCTTCCAGACCTGCTGAGGATTACTACTTCTGCAAGCCGTAGTGCTGTCCGATCATCTTCTGATCAAGTGAGTGTATACTACCTTTCATAAATACGATAATAATACAAGTATGGTTTGAGTGTATTAAGTATATTGTTGTTTATATGCGTGAGTATGTGGTTACTTTCTTCTAACACATAATTATGAAGTATTTTATACGAAATACGTGTTATGTGTATAATTTTGTGGTTATGTGTGTGAATGTGTATTCACTTTCTTCTATCTCATAGATATGATTTATTCTCTATGAAATACGTGTTATGTGTGTGTACCTCATCTGTTACGTGGAATATGTATTGATTAAAGCTATACAGGTTTTTAAACTATGTATAAAAATGTATATTTTTATCTACTAATATGTTGGGTAGAACATGGGTAGATAGTTGGTGTGTAATAAACAGATGAAAGGTCTCGTTGTTGTTTGATTTAGTCATCTAGCGGAGTTTAGATGACGACCACGGACTTTTCTAGATAGTCTTGTGGAAACATTAGCAGGTTCGCCACCTGTAGGTGTTAATGAACTTGGGTGTTCATTCGCTGTACTCCATCCCCCTGATGGTTGCCTTATTTGACTTATATTGCTGAGGAACCCCCGAAGCATGTGTTGTCGCCCCGATGAATATTCTTAGACTAGGTCCCTTGTGTTAGTTATTTTAGGGTCATAAAGTGAGAATAACGGGAATGGGTAATTGGGTTATTGTTGGTTGGTGGAATTAAATATAATTATTTATTGTGGGTTGAAAACCCTATATGCTCACCAGGCTCCCAAGCCTAACCCACTCAGTTTTATTTGTATTACAGGAAGTGGCGCAAGGGCATAAGATGGATGAACCATCAAGTTGTTTTGTTTACAAGTCTGTATATGTATATATTTGTTGAATGACTTGTAATGTCATCGTTTATGCTTATTGGTCTGTATCGGAACATGACACCCCGAGTTTTGATTATATAATGAAAATACATTTCTTTTATGAAATGCTTTGGTAAACATTGTTTTATCATGTTTTGTTTTTGGGAACAAATTCCACAACTCTTTCAAATCAAAGGATTTACTCTGAAATTATTTTAAAATCATAAATGAAAATCGGTCTTTTCTGGCCGAGATTTTGGGGATGTCACAGTTGGTGTCAGAGCATTAGTTTAAGCGAACTAGGAATTTGTAGGATTTCTAGACTTAAACTTAGAATGCTAAGTGAAATTTTGAGATGTGTGTCTGTGATATTTTAGACACGAGCACTAGTTTATTTTAGGAAAGTTGCCTAAAATGCTTTATGTGCTAAATGTTATATGTTGCCATATATGATATATTTGTTCGGATCTATGGTCTGTTGCCGACCGGATCTAGAAACTTTATGTGTGTAGGATTCTAAGCGTACGTCTACGATATTAGAACTAGCATGTAAACGTTTCGGAGCGATAAGGATGATTTGAATATCTATCGTGATTGAGGATCTAATTTCACCTTATTCGGTGTGTAGATCAAAATGGTGAGAACAAGAAGTGGAGTTGGAAATGCTGACGAAAACATGAATCAACCACCAGTGATTGAACAAATACCTGTCGTAGCAGCAGCACCTGAGCCAATAACCATGGCTGGTGTGCAAATGATGATTCAGACGATGTTGGATCGTCAGATGGATGAAACTAGACGGTTGCTTCAACAGAATCGTGAAGAACTGTCAATTCGTGTGGAAGAGCCTGAATTAAATGAAGGGCACTCGGAAGGTGGAAACTTCAGTGGGTCTATTGGTCAAGCCAACCCACCGATAGTTAGACAAAACAACCATGATGGAAGGAATGATAGAATGGGATGCAAGTACAAGGACTTTCTAACTTGCAAACCATCGACCTTCAATGGAAAGGAGGATCCGATTGGAGTTATGGATTGGAACTCCGAAATGGAGTTAGCCTTCATGACTTGTGGCTGCAGAGGCAAGTTGCAAACTATCTATGCAGTGCGTTAGTTCCGAGGTGGAGCCGTTCGTTGGTGGAACACTCTAGGGAAGACGTTAAGCCCTAATGAGCCACTGCAATTGACATGGGCAGAGTTCTTGGTGCAGTTCAAGCGCAGATTCTGCTCGGCTCAAAATCTGTTGGAGTTGGAGAATAAGTTTTTGGCATTGACGAAAGGCAGCATGTCAGTTGATGAATACACTAATAAATTTACAGATAAGATGGAGTTTGCTTTGCGCATCGTTCCAGATGAGCTAACAAAGGTGGACCGGTATGCGAAGGGACTCCCATGGGAGTATGAGGTGCCAGTACGTCAGGCACATACTCTAGAGGCAGCTATCTGGGCTGCCAAGTCTGTTGAGAACATGATTAAGGGGAGAACCACCAACAAGGTTGAGGTTGGTGAGAAAAGAAAGTTTGAAGGAACTTCAGGTTCCAATAAGAAAAGTTAATTTTCGAAGTCAAATTCGAAGAAGTTTGGAGGAAAGGGAGGCTAAGCAAAATGGTGTGAGAAGTGCAAGAAAAAGCATTTTGGAAAATGTAGTGAGGATGTAACCTGCTACAAGTGTGGAAAAATTGGACATTTTGCCAATGAGTGTCTGTCCAACAAAAGGATGTGTTTTGGTTGTAATGAAGAGGGGCACAGTTTGAAAGACTGTCCAAAGAAGAAGGAGGCAGCGAGGCCCAACATTCCACCAAAGCCGAAGGCGAGAGCCTTCCAGATGACACTTGAGGCTGCGAAAGATGAAGCTGATGTCGCTTCAGGTACCTTTCTTGTTAACGAACTACCTGCTCAAATTTTGTTTGATTCTGGAGCCAACTACTCCTTTATTTCGCATGAGTTTGGTAGAAAACTAGCTTTGCCTGTTAATAGACTAGATAATGATTTATTAGTTGAAGTTGCTAGTGGCAAGTTTGTACCTGTTAGCCATCGTATGAAAAACATCTTAATCGACCTTAATGGGAATAAGTTTCACGAGGAATTATTGCCTATCGAACTTAATGGCTTCGACATCGTTTTGGGAATGGATTGGCTTAGCGCCAACGATGCCGAGATATTGTGCAGGAAGAAGATAGTAAAAGTAAACCCGCCATGGAAGGAATCGTTTATGGTGTACGGGGACAAACGGCGAGTAAATTCTGGAATCATTTCCCTAATGAAAGCCAGAAAGTGTTTGACCAAGGAATGTACATCATATTTAGCAATTGTGATCGATGCTAAGAAGGAAAAGAAGGTGATGCAGAGTATTCCAGTGGTGTGTGATTATCCGGAAGTATTTCCCGAAGATCTTCCTGGATTACCACCTAATAGACAAGTGGAGTTCAGAATAGACTTGTTACCAGGAACCATGCTAATAGCAAAAGCACCTTATCGATTAGCACCGATGGAGATGAAGGAGCTGATGATGCAACTTCAGGAGTTATTGGACAAAGGTTTCATTAGACCTAGTTCATCACCCTGGGGAGCTCCGGTGTTATTTGTGAAGAAGAAAGATGGAAGTATGAGAATGTGCATCGATTACAGAGAGCTGAACAAGGCAACAATAAAGAATAGATATCCGTTGCCGAGGATTGATGACCTATTTGATCAATTGCAAGGTTCGAGCTATTTCTCGAAGATCGATCTACGGTCAGGATATCATCAGCTAAAAGTAAGAGAGCAAGATATCGAGAAGACTGCATTCAGAACTAGATATGGACACTACGAGTTCTTGATTATGTCGTTTGGACTAACCAATGCTCCGGCAGCACTCATGGATTTAATGAATAGGGTTTGTAATCCTTTCCTTGATAAATCCGTGATAGTGTTCATAGACGACATTCTGATTTACTCGAAAAGCCAAGAGGATTATGGCAGACACTTGCGAGAAGTGTTAGAAGTCTTGAAGAAGGAGAAGTTGTATGCAAAGTTCTCTAAATGTGATTTTTGGATTCGTGAAGTCCAATTCTTGGGTCACGTGGTCAACCAAGAAGGGATAATGGTTGATCCAGCGAAGATTGAAGCTGTGATGAAGTGGGAACAACCGAAAAGTCCCACGGAGGTCCGAAGCTTTTTAGGATTAGCCGGATATTACCAAAGGTTTATCCAAAGATTTTCTTCGATTGCTACTCCATTAACAACCTTGACCCACAAAAGGAGCTACTTATGCTTGGAGTGATAAGCATAAAGAAGCATTCGAGAAGCTAAAGAAGAAGCTATGCGAGGCACCGATACTTTCTTTACCCGATGGAGTTGAAGACTTCGCTGTTTATAGCGATGCGTCTGGGGTTGGATTGGGTTGTGTTTTGACCCAAAGAGAAAGGTGATAGCATATGCGTCTCGACAGTTGAAGGAGCATGAAAAGAATTACCCGACTCATGATTTGGAGTTGGCAGCGGTAGTTTTCGCTCTGAAAATATGGAGGCATTACCTCTATGGCACGAAGTGCAAACTTTTCACTGATCATAAGAGTCTCCAATATCTCTTTAATCAGAAAGAATTGAATATGAGGCAACGACGCTGGCTAGAGTTACTTAAAGACTACGACTGCGGGATACTTTACCACCCCGGTAAAGCTAATGTTGTTGCTGATGCTCTCAGTCGGAAAGTCAATCTTGAAAGGAAAAGGCCAAGAGCGTTGAGAATTGAAGTTGTCTCGACTAATTTGGAAAGTATAAAGAAAGCTCAAAGGAAGCTTCCGAGAAGAATGACCGAAAGGAGGAACGTTTGGGCAAAACGTTGGTGTTCGGTGTAAACAGTCATGGACTGAAGGTGTTCCAAGATCGGATTTGGATACCTAAGACAGGAGGAATCAAAGATCTTCTGATGGAAGAAGCTCACAAGACCATGTACTTGATTCATCCCAGTAGCACTAAAATGTATAGGGACCTGAAACCTTACTACTGGTGGATGACGATGAAGCTTGATGTTGCAAAGTATGTGGCCGAGTGTGTGACTTGTGCGAGAGTCAAGACACAACATCAGAAACTGTACGGGAGTTTAGAACCATTGCCTGTGCCTATGGGTAAGTAGGAAGACATTTCTATGGATTTTGTCAATAAACTGCCCAGAACAAAGAATGGTCACGACATGATTTGGGTGGTCGTTGTTCGATTCACTAAGAGTGCGCATTTCATAGCAGCCAAGGAGAAATGGTCTATGGAGAAGCTTGCGAATTCTTACGTGAAGGAAATTGTGAGGATTCACGGTGTTCCGTTAACGATTGTGTTGGATCGTGATAGCCGTTTCACCTCGAGGTTTTGGAAAAGTCTACAAGAGGAATTGGGTACCAAGTTGTGTTTAAGTACAGCTTACCATCCACAGACTGATGGTCAGAGTGAAAGAACGATACAAACACTTGAAGATATGCTAAGAGCATGTACCTTGGAATTCCTAGGTAATTGGGATGAACATTTACCATTGGTAGAATTTTCCTATAATAATAGTTTTCACTCAAGCATAAAGATGGCACCTTATCAAGCTTTGTACAGACAGAAGTGTCGTACGCCATCTTGTTGGCTTGAGGCTGGGGAAAAGCAGTTTATGGGACCCGAGATGGTCCATCAGACTGCTGAGAAGTTGAAAGTGATCAGGGAAAGAATGTTAGCAGCTCAAGATCGTCAAAAGAGCTATGCTGACAAGAAGCGAAGGCCAATGACCTTCGAAGTTGGAGATTCGGTTTTGCTTAAAGTCTTGCCGTGGAAGGGAGTTATAAGATTTGGTAAAAGGGGAAAGTTGAGTCCAAGGTTTATTGGACCGTTTAAAGTTTTTCAGAGGATTGGGAACCAAGCTTACAAGCTCGAATTGCCCGAAGAACTGAATGGAATTCACCACACTTTTTATGTGTGTTATTTGAGGAAGTTCACAGGAGAAGTTCCCGACATAATTCCAATTTCTGAATTGAGAATTGATGAGAACAAAAGGTTGATTGAAGAACCAGAGGCAATTGTTGACCAAAAGACTAAGAAGTTGCGACGCAAAATGGTTGGGTTAGTGCTTGTCCGATGGAAACACACGAATGGGCCAAATCTCACCTGGGAGACGGAGAGTGACATGTTGAGTCGCTATCCGCATTTTTTTGTTAATGTGTGATTCCGGGGATGGAATCATTCTAAGGTGGAGAGAATTGTAACGCCTGTGTTTCCGGTTTTTCCATTTTAGCAATGTAATAGTCTAGGTTAACCTTTGTAACCCGTTTTGAAATAATAAGATTGTATTATTTGAGTATTATGTGTTTTGTGCTTAATTGCTTAATTATGTGGTTTGATTAATTAAGAATAAAAATAAGCGTCAAAATTTAAGTGTAAAATAAACTCGTTATCTTTGGATAATGTTGTAGTAGTTGAAACGAGGTTTCCGAATATATAAAGAACGCCCAAATCTGACTTCGTATGAGGAAGTTATGATTTATTGAAGTTTCGACTTAGCGGTATGCAGCCCGAATTACTCGATTTGAGATCGAGCGGTTTTTAGTCGAATCGATCTAAACGAGAGTCGAAGATCTCGTTGTTGGTATCGAAGCGATGAAAAGTTAGGCGAGAACGGACGTCAAACGAAGGAGTTATGAATTTATAACGAAGTTTTTCTGTCCCGGCCTATTAAAAATAAATAATAAAAATAAATTTAAAATTAGCCGACGGAGTCTAAACGAAAGTTGTAGAGCGTAGTCTCACCTTCGCGTGGATGTAAAGAACGTCGAAAACGGAGTTCGTATGAAGAAGATATGAATTTTTGAAGTTTATTAAATAATTAATAATTAAATTGAATTATTAAATCCCGGTATTATCCGAAGACGAGTCATCGGACTCATCCGATGTACGCCCCGCGTACACCGAGGAATGTTGACACTCGCACTCGAGCACTTCGGATACGTAAGCAATGACGATTTCGGACCAGTACGCCCCGTGTACTCCGAGGCTCCAGCCTCCTATAAATAGGATGCGAGGGCAGCCGACTCATTTGCTATTTTTTTCTCTTCTCTCTCCCGTTTTACCTCGATTTGCATGCCAGAAGTACCCCGAAGCCCCGGTAATATTCTCGAGCCCCGAAGCAAGTCCTGAGATCCCGAAGATCCCGAGAAGTGCGATTCCCGAGCCGAAGCTCTGCCCGAGAGAAGTTCGATTTTTGTGAAGATCTTCCAGATCTGCTGAGGATTACTACTTCTGCAAGCCGTAGTGCTGTCCGATCATCTTCTGATCAAGTGAGTGTATACTACCTTTCATAAACATGATAATAATACAAGTATGGTTTAAGTGTATTAAGTATATTGTTGTTTATATGCGTGAGTGTGTGGTTACTTTCTTCTAACGCATAATTATGAAGTATTTTATACGAAATACGTGTTATGTGTATAATTTTGTGGTTATGTGTGTGAATGTGTATTCACTTTCTTCTATCTCATAGATATGATTTATTCTCTATGAAATACGTGTTATGTGTGTGTGCCTCATCCGTTACGTGGAATATGTATTGATTAAAGCATGCTATACAGGTTTTTAAACTATGTATAAAAATGTATATTTTTATCTACTAATATGTTGGGTAGAACATGGGTAGATAGTTTGTAACGACTGCAAAATACAACTAATTTTAAATTTTTCAAAAACAACTCGATTCAATTAAATCATTACAAAAGGTTTTCAATACAAAACATTTAGCGTATTCCCAGAATCACATTACTACAAAATCATGAGGAGCGGTACGATCACGCCTTCGCCTTGCCACGGTCTCCTGAAGAACCTGAAAAACATAAAACCACAACTGTAAGCCCGAAAGCTTAGTGATATATCCCCAAAATACGAACCACATATACCATACATGCATAACATGCCACAACATATCCGATGACAGAACAACCATGCACTTTGGGTCTACTGTGTGAATGGTCCGCCGCACCGGCCTTCAGTCCACCTGGTCCACCCTCTGAGTCTAGCCATAAACCTCGAGTCTACAGTGTGATTGGTCCGCCCGCATTGGGCCTTCAATCCACCTGGTCCACTCTCCGAATCTAACCACATACATCGAGCCTCGGCACATCTGGTCCGCCCTCTTGGGGCCTACAGCCTATCCGGACCGCTCGCTGGGCCTTCGGAGCAACCAGTCCGCCCTGGGTATCTTGGCCTACAACACAAGGCAGGACCCGCCTCAACCCAACTCCAGTCCAAACAACCATGTGGACATATACATACAATCATATAGCAATTCACAGTCAACAAGCAGATCAAACTCGTCGAGTTCACCCATGTGACTCGCCGAGTACCACCGGTCTGAATCCATACAGAAGCATTCCAGGCCATGCAATTGATCCAAAATATAGATCTAGCCTCCTACAACCCATCCTTCACGTAAAGTGGCAAACTTTACGTGAATCCAAAGAAATCTAGGCCTTTAACACTTTAGGGCTAGGGTTTTGGACATGATAGCTTCACTACACACTCAAACACAGGGACTTTCAGGCACTCCAACTCTTCTCCATTCCAGATCTGAGGTAGCAACCTCAGATCTAACCTTTAAACTCCAAAACACCAAAAGATAACTCCCCACAAACCTCAAAATGATGTATCCATAAGGGTAACAGCCCAAGGACGAGATATTACCTCAAAAGAATGCCCTAACTGCAATGGAACTCGAATCCAAGCAAAGCCCCTTGCTCCAAGCCTCCTACCCTTCAAGATTTCCTCAACAATTGCTTCTCCAAGCTCCCAAATGCAACTTGATCCACTCACATACGAACGTTAGGGTTTCTGGACTTGAGGATGAGTAAAGAGGCTGGGGGAATGGATGTTATGTTCTTTATATAGGGCTCAACCCGGAGAATTAGGGTTTTCTCCACTCAGCGCCTACTCGCCGAGTCCATCTTACTGACTCGCCGAGTCGGCTACTTAACACGCGACCAAGTCGCGACTCTACTCGCCGAGTTGCTCTTTCCCAATTTACTCTTTTAGCCCTTCAACTATACTCTTGATATTTTGGGATGTTACAATTCTCCCCCACTTAAATTAGGCTTCGTCCTCGAAGCCTACGACAACTCAACTCCAAAATACTCCCACGACGCGCCACCTGACTCTAACTGGACCAGGTTCCTCAAGGCATAACCATCAAAACTCGAACTCATTTCCTCTTTCCTTGCGGTGTCTTGACCACCGTCTCAACCGGGCACCAGCTGTACCCTCTGATAATCACACTCAACAATCAAGAATTACCCAAGATGCATCACTGCACCAAATCACAACCATCACTCGACCCATATGAGCTAGAAAACCATGAACCATCGGATCCTCGATCCAAATCCCACTCTATCCATTCCATGCTGACGGAAAGACCCATTCTTCACTCTCAGAGCAACTCTTACGAGTTCTCCTCTTGCAATCACATACACATGCTGAACTAGCTCTAGCACCCTCAGGTTGGGAAAACCCGATACACTGATGATATCCTCAAACATCCCGCAGGATGAACCACTAATACATACCCAATTCCCTGATCAGAATCACACTGAGAGCCCAAGACTCTCTCCCTGCATCCCTTCCGAGCCTCTTGGCTCTACACCTGCGGAATTCCCTCCGCGACCTCATCAGACATCCCAAACCGGATGTGCTTCTATTCCACTGCCGCAAACACGCTGCTCAATAACCATACTCGGATCACTCTAATCATAACTCTCCTCTGCCGTTTTCACTTCCGTGAACTTGCACTCCCTCTCGGAGTTACACTCCTCTCTTATTCCTTACCAAGGAAATCCACTTGGCTGCCTTGTCACCACGACAAGTGCCACGGTGCTCACCCAATGCTGCACCACCCCTTTATAGCATAACCTTTATCCATGCAACACACATGCTCTGACTCTAATCATAGGGACTCTCAAGCCCGTGCACTATCTCAACTACTCAAGATCAATACCCGGGGCCAGACCTTCTAATGCTAACACATCGCAACAAACTCAATCCATACCCTCGAACCGATCCAACAATACCTGCAGAGTCTTCAGCATGACTGGACCGCCTCACCAGGCCTTCAGCCAATCTGGACCACTCTCAGAACCTTCAGCCAATCTGGACCGCTCTCAGTGCCTTCAGTTTGGCTGGACCGTTCTCTGAGCCTTCGGCCTGACTGGTACGCCTACCGGCCTTCAGTCTATCCGGACCGCTCAACTAGCATTCATCATTCTGAGTTATCTCTCCCGGAAATCCTCCCATGCATACTGTTCTAGCCCTTTAAGGGTTCCGAACTCTGTCTCAATCGCACATGCTCGATCCCGACCTGCTCCCAGGCCCTCCACAATCGAATGCCCTAGGTCTGTATCCCGCCCCACACCCCGACACTTGCTCCTATCAGCCTATACTCTGGACTGACGGAACACTGCTGAATCCCAACAGCTAAGCACCCTCAAATATTCATCGATCTCCCAGTGAATTTTCTAATTCTCCCCCACTTGTAGCACTGATTAACAACCACCGGTCGCCATCACCGACCTCCCAGAACAACTATGCACAAAACCAACACTTACACGCGGACTGATTTACACAGGCATAAACAACCTTGACAAGATCCCACATCAACACTGATAACCCGCTCGAAAGAAATTCAACCTGCATCTAACCACTCATCAGGAAGCAGATGCTACCCGGCCTTCAACCCAATGCCAGGTTTCCACTAATAACCCTCATGGATGATAACCAACGAAAATCCCAAAACAACAACCCATAACCAACCCAAGACTCTCAAAACGACGAATACCGCATTGAAAACCACACAAGGATACCAGCACATAAACAAAACACCACAATAATCACAAGATAACAAGATATCAAGAAAGAAACATACCCGCAGTTGCATCCGGCACTGCTCTGACCTCCTCTGCCGCAAGCTGATAAGCACGACCCTGAGCCCTTGGGGGCTCCGCTCCACCCTGACCTCCACCCGTGATCCTCAAAGTGGCCGGTGCTGGAGCCTGCACCGGTCCTGCAGCAAGCTGTGGACAGTTGACCCTCAAATGTCCAATCTGATGACAATGATAACGAATCCTCAAATCCCGAACCGGCGCTGACTGCCGACAATCCCTCGCATAGTGCCCCTCCTTTCCGCACTTGCGGCATGCACCACTGGACCTACAAACTCCGGTGTGACCCCTCCCACACTTCCCACAAGTGTGGCTGCTCAGATCCCCCACTCTAACATCAACGGTCTTGGACTGTTTCGGCGCCGGCTGCGACTGCACCGGAGCCTGTCTCAGCTCACGCAACTGCAACTCAATCTCTAACTCACGCCGCCTAGCGGCCTCCTGCAACTCCAACAAGGTCTCGCACCTCTGCGCAGACACAAACTGTCTGATGTCCCTCTTGAGCATGCTCAGATATCGAGACATCTGAGCCTGCTCCGAAGCGAACTCTGGGCAAAACATCGCCCTCTTAGTGAACATCTTGGTGATCTCAGTCACCGACTCCGAACCCTGCTTCAGCTCAAGGAACTCCTGAGCCAATCTCTCCCTCTCAACTTGCGGAACATAACGAGTGCTGAACATCTCCCTGAACTGATCCCATGAAACCGCAGCCCTCTGCGCATCTGAATATGACCCTGTGGTCAATCTCCACCAATCCTTCGCCCCGAGCCTCAACAGGTTCAGAGCACACCTCACCCTCTGATCAGCAGGGCATGAACACGTGAAGAAACACCCCTCCACGTCCGATAACCACCTCATAGCAACAATCGGGTCCTGAACTCCATCAAAGGTGGGAGGCTTCGTATTGTCGAAGTCCCGATACTGAAAGCCCCGACCAGCTCCTCCCCCTGCCGCTGCTACAGCTGCTGTAGCCGCCGCGGCAGCCGTCTCTGTGAGAGCTGCGTAGCGCTCATCAAAATACTCAACCATGGCGGTCTTGATCGACCCAAACAGCTCCGACAACTCAGCCCGGAACAACTCGGCAATCTCATCACGCAGGATCTCACGAATCCTCGCATCCAACTCGCACGTGCTCATCTGACCGATAACCTCGGGCGGTACTGACCCGCCCGGAACTCCCTCTCCTGCTCCCGATCCTGATCCGGATCCACTCTCATCATGCCTCGGAATCTCCATACTGAAAAACACCACACAAAATCTCAGACTCTTCCCACTAACCTGGGATCCAACTCTCTCTCAACCCAACCCTAGAGATCATGGTTTCCCTGACACGCGTATGGGTCCTGTGCTTTCAGTAGTACGGGCCCATACTACCTTCCACACCTACCCATATTTGTATGAAGTACTACCACAACACCCTAGAGAAACATGCATAACAACGCTTAACCCTCACCACTAGAGGAACACTGAAAATCTCCCATAAGGAAACCCTAGGCTACAGACATCACAAATCAGGCAACATTATCATGAAATCCTGAAGATCCCTAGCCTATCACTAGCATGTTGTTCTATCAAAGCTCAAAAACAAATAACATGCATGGTATTTTGGGGTTACTTACTGGCTCCGGCTGATCGTACCTCCGCGTCCTCCTTTACTCATTTGGAAAACCATTTTAAACTCTATTTTGAAAAATCTCCTCGATTTGAGACTAGAGTCACACGAGTGTTTCTCCAATTCACTCAAACCAAGGCTCTGATACCAACTTGTAACGACTGAAAAATACAACCAATTTTAAATTTTTCAAAAACAACTCGATTCCATTAAATCATTACAAAATGTTTTCAATACAAAACATTTAGCGTATTCCCAGAATCACATTACTACAAAATCATGAGGAGCGGTACGATCACGCCTTCGCCTTGCCACGGTCTCCTGAAGAACCTGAAAAACATAAAACCACAACTGTAAGCCCGAAAGCTTAGTGAGATATCCCCAAAATACCAACCACATATACCATACACGCATAACATGCCACAACATATCCGATCACAGAACAGCCATGCACTTTGGGTCTACTGTGTGACTGGTCCGCCGCACCGGCCTTCAGTCCACCTGGTCCACCCTCTGAGTCTAGCCATAAACCTCGAGTCTATAGTGTGATTGGTCTACTCGCATCGGGCCTTCAATCCACCTGGTCCAGTCTCCGAATCTAACCACATACATCGAGTCTGCAGTGTGATTGGTCCGCCCGCACCGGGCCTTCAATCCACCTGGTCCACTCTCTGAGTCTACAGTATGACTGGTCTGCCTGCACCGGGCCTTCAGTCGGCCTGGTCCACTCTCCGAGCCTCGGCACATCTGGTCCGCCCTCTTGGGGACTACAACCTATCCGGACCGCTCGCTGGGCCTTCAGAACAACCGGTCCGCCCTGGGTATCTTGGCCTACAACACAAAGCAGGACCCGCCTCAACCCAACTCCAGTCCAAACAAACATGTGCACATATACATACAATCATATAGCAATTCACAGTCAACAAGCAGATCAAACAGATCACATAACATATCATCATCCTAACCAGGATACCGACCTAACAGGTCACTAGCATAGCATCTCCCTATCTCTCAAGATACCGATCTCAATCAGGTCTCTAGCATATACCATCCTAGCTCTCAGGATGCAAACATATCAAAGCAATAACATAACAACAACTACCCGGATCTCAATCCGATAAGGGCCGACCTTGGTGCCTTAGATCCTGTTGATATAGTGAGGATAACTCACCTCGATACTACCAACTGAACAGATAACCCAAGCTGCTCCGACCACTGATACGATCTCCACCACTGGACAACCACCACGACACTGAACTCAAAACAATAACCAACAATTACCAAAATGCCCTTGGAAACCACTGGTCAACCTTTGGTCAAAGACAAGGTCAAGTCAACCCCTGACTGACTCTACTCGCCGAGTCAACCCGATGACTCGCCGAGTCCCCATACTCAGAACTTCCCTCAATCCGCGACCTAACTCGCCGAGTCACCCCGAGACTCGTCGAGTCCAACAACTCTGAGTCCACTCGCCCACAACTCACCGAGTCATCCCTTGACTCGCCGATTCTCGACTCAACCAGAAAATATTGGGACTCTTCGACAAGACTTGCCGAGTCCAAGAACATACTCGCCGAGTCTAAGTCTATCTTCAACCTACTCGCCGAGTTGTTCATACAACTTGCCGAGTTCCAGGCCATCTTCATCCAACTCGCCGAGTTGTTCTTCCAACTCGTCGAGTTCCAACTCATCTTCCAGCAACTCGTCGAGTTCACCCATGTGACTCGCCGAGTACCACCGGTCTGAATCCATACAGAAGCATTCCAGGCCATGCAATTGATCCAAAATATAGATCTAGCCTCCTACAACCCATCCTTCACGTAAAGTAGCAAACTTTACGTGAATCCAAAGAAATCTAGGCCTTTAACACTTTAGGGCTAGGGTTTTGGACATGATAGCTTCACTACACACTCAAACACAGGGACTTTCAGGCACTCCAACTCTTCTCCATTCCAGATCCGAGGTAGCAACCTCAGATCTAACCTTTAAACTCCAAAACACCAAAAGATAACTCCCCACAAACCTCAAAATGATGTATCCATAAGGGTAACAGCCCAAGGACGAGATATTACCTCAAAAGAACGCCCCAACTGCAATGGAACTCGAATCCAAGCAAAGCCCCTTGCTCCAAGCCTCCTACCCTTCAAGATTTCCTCAACAATTGCTTCTCCAAGCTCCCAAATGCAACTTGATCCACTCACATACGAACGTTAGGGTTTCTGGACTTGAGGATGAGTAAAGAGGCTGGGGGAATGGATGTTATGTTCTTTATATAGGGCTCAACCCGGAGAATTAGGGTTTTCTCCACTCAGCGCCTACTCGCCGAGTCCATCTTACTGACTCGCCGAGTCGGCTACTTAACACGCGACCAAGTCGCGACTCTACTCGCTGAGTCCACCCATGGACTCGCCGAGTCGCTCTTTCCCAATTTACTCTTTTGGCCCTTCAACTCTACTCTTGATATTTCGGGATGATACATAGTTGGTGTGTAATAAACAGATGAGAGGCCTCGTTATTGTTTGATTTAGTCATCTAGCGGAGTTTAGATGACGGCCACGAACTTTTCTAGATAGTCTTGTGGAAACATTAGCAGGTTCGCCACCTGTAGGTGTTAATGAACTTGGGTGTTCATTCGATGTACTCCATCCCCCTCATGGTTGCCTTATTTGACTTATATTGCTGTGGAACCCCCGAAGCATGTGTTGTCGCCCCGATGAAATATTCTTAGACTAGGTCCCTTGTGTTAGTTATTTTAGGGACATAAAGTGAGAATAACGAGAATGGGTAATTGGGTTATTGTTGGTTGGTGGAATTAAATATAATTATTTATTGTGGGTTGAAAACCCTATATGCTCACCAGGCTCCCAAGCCTGACCCACTCAGTTTTATTTGTATTACAGGAAGTGGCGCAAGGGCATAAGATGGATGAACCATCAAGTTGTTTTGTTTACAAGTCTGTATATGTATATATTTTTTGAATGACTTGTAATGTTATCGTTTATGCTTATTGGTCTGTATCGGAACATGACACCCCGAGTTTTGATTATATAATGAAAATACATTTCTTTTATGAAATGCTTTGGTAAACATTGTTTTATGTCAGCAATAACATTATTTCAGGACTTACTCACTTAAAATACAATAAAGTTGTATGGAATATGAAGAGTGAAGGTGTATTCTAGTAGAATATACTCTCGTTCTCCTAGAATACACTCTTATTATTTTATATATGAATTCATTCTGAAAGAATATTATTATTGACATTAATGACGAATTAAATTAGTTTCCATAAACAAGAATTATAAATATGGATATCATTTAATATACATTTAATGTTTACTCAATTATTATTGGTGCATTCTAGCACACAATAGATGTGAGAAACATTTGAACCTACCTCTTTCTCTCTCTCTCTCTCTATATATATATATATATGTATGTATGTATGTATATATGATATGATATGATATATATATATCTATATATATATATATATATATATATATATATATATATATATATATATATATAGCATACATACTTATAAAGCTAGCATTTTTTCTTGAATCTCATGCATTTGAAACC
The DNA here is from genome assembly GCF_002870075.4 of Lactuca sativa. Lineage (NCBI taxonomy): Eukaryota > Viridiplantae > Streptophyta > Magnoliopsida > Asterales > Asteraceae > Lactuca > Lactuca sativa. Next base: position 8,671,358 of record NC_056623.2, on the reverse strand, counting down.
CTCTTTTTTAACTTCCTCAAATAACATTCATTTGAAACCCCATTTTTTAACTAATGCAACTCAAAAGTTTTCTTAATTTTCAGTTTACATTCAAAAGTTTTATAGCTTATATTATGTTTAATTAGCATTTAGTGAAAAGTTTACTATAAAAGGCCAATCTTTTGGGAAGACATGCATACAAATCGTATACAAATTTTAGAAAGAAAACAAACTTAAAGGTTTTTGTGTTGGGTTGAGGACTTATGACCACTTTTGGAGATATGTTATTATATTAGAGCTTTTAATTTGTAAGTTTGTTATACTAATTCGTTTTTATATTTTCTTCGTTTTTGGATTATTGTAATGCAGTCGTTGTATATTGTGGTTTAATCGTTAATATATTCATCATATGTTATATAGGGTGACGTCGAAAATATTTAATTAAATATTTTAAATATGTTTTTTTTTTGCTTTGTAATTGTACCGTTTCAAAAAGATAATTAATTATAACTCATACATATGTTATACTTTCCATCTCTCTCTCTCTCTCTATATATATATATATATATATATATATATATATATATATATATATATATATATATATATATATATATATATATATTATAATAGAGGTCAAAACACTTCAACCAAAATTCATTTAAAACATATTATTTCAAATGCTTTTTAATAATGATTGTTAAAATTTCAACATGTGTTACTTAATTGATTGATTAATAAAAATATTAATGTTTTGAAACTCCTAATTCTTAAACTTATATTATTTAATTTGTTAGTTAACTAAAATAATTTTTCCACATAAAGATAATATTTTTATGTTTGGTTACTCATATTTGTTTATGTAATTAGAAAACAAGGTGTACATAGAATGACTACTTCTATTTCACATTGGAGTCGATACCACTAGAGAGTTATGTTCTCTTTAACTAGTGGTAGGAGATCCACATACCTTTTTTAATTATTTATATTAAGGCTTAGTAATAACTATTTTATATTTCTATTCACCTTAATTTTTTAGGTACAAATTAAGGAAGGGGATTCTCAACGCACCAACATAAAGTCAAACGTACGCCTTGCAAAATATGTAATCAAAATTAAATATCATATTTACTAATCGACTTATTTTAAAACTTTTTATGACATTTATGTATAATGATATATTTTGTATGACTTCATTCTTAATTTCAATGTTTAATATTTGAAAGTTCATATAGGAAACCTTGGATGTTTTGGTGTAATATAAATAGTGTAATACAGAGTTTATCAGTTCAATATTGTTTATTAATAGCTCCTTCAAAACAACTTATTTCTTATTTTATCCAAAAATATATTATCGGACATAAAAAAGTAGATTATATTAATGTTATACAAAAACTTATAATATATATTGGATATTATAAAAGTAAAAGTTTTGTTTATAAGGTATGGACTATATTAGATAATATCAATATATAAGTTGATGAATTTTTATGTTATTTGATAATTCGGTTAATGCCTAAAACATGACTAAGAACGTAAATTTCAACATATTTCTATTTTTTTTCATAATTATTTTAACACTTAAATGCATTCTTGCGCAACGCGCGAGGTTATGCCTAGTATCTTATAAAACAAACATTTTTTCTTGAATCTTATGCATTTGAAACTTCCAAGACTATTCAACTTATAAAATTTAATTTATGATTAATTGAAATGTTGATTTGTAACTCCCAAACCTCTTCAAATCATCTTTTTTAATTTATGGGTTATATGAAATATTTAGCCTATATAAGAACATTGTAGCTTGCATATTGCATGCATGTCATTACAAAATGATAGATTATTTTGGTTGGATTTGAAGAGTTATGTGAGTGATTCCATGGATATAAGAGAGCAATTGTAATTTTTCCAAATTTAAGTGCGAGTAAATTCAAAGTGGGTGCATGTAAAGAGAAATTGCAACTATTTATCGGTTAGAAATATTAATGTTGTAATATGTATGTATCTTTATGTTGTCTTTCCTTTTATGTTAAGACAATCTTTTTTTGTCTAATATAACATTATTCAACATGTATTTTATGTTATTAGTTACATGTTATTATCCTGTAAAGCAAGCATTTTTCCTTGAATATTATGCATTTGAAACTCCTAAGACTATTCAACTTATAAAATTTAATTTATGATTAATTGAAATGTTGATTTGTAACTCCCAAAACTCGTCAAATCATCTTCTTTAATTGATAGGTTAAATGAAATATTTAGCCTATATAAGAACATTGTAGGTTACATATTGCATGTATGTAGGGGTGTTAGTGAGCCGAGCTACTCGTGAGCTACTCGGGGTCGACTCGTTAAAAGCTCGACTCGAGATCGAATTAAATGAGCCCGAGCCGAGCTTGAGCCTAAATATGAGGCTCGTTTATTAAACAAGCTTGAGCCGAGCTTCAATTAGTGGGCTCGTGAGCCTAAACGAGCCTATATATATATATATATATATATATATATATATATATATATATATATATATATATATATATGTATATATTTGAATTAGTGTTCTCTGAACCACGTAACATACTCATCATAGTCGGACTCAATTTGATATGACCACTAGGGTCGGAATAACAATCATCTTCTTAGTCTTTACCGAAACAATGGTAACGACATATTTGAATAAAACGGTATCAATTACTAGCTTCTTGGTAACCTTTTGACTTTCCCTGATCCTAGCGTGAGTCATGTGCTTCTAGTAGTATATGCATCTACTACCTTTCACTGCTACTCATACTCGTCCCAAGTATTGTCCCGCAGTTTTCCAAGTCACCATACAGGAAAATCACATAACAGTTTAACACATCAGATAACAAAACGAAGGCTTTATTATTTCTTGAAACTATTACATAGGTTTTCAAGTTCACCCTAGACTATGCCTCTAATAGGCTACATCATACGATACTATGGCTACTGCATAACTTGATCTTCGAATATGAAGTCCTCATCCTTGATTCCTCGCATGTTTTCTGCTTCATCGAGGATCATGTGGAATGCCCTTGGCCATGGTGGCGTATTTGGCCTTGCTGCCTCGTTTTTCTTTGGGTAATATCTAGAAATATGCCCTTCTTTGTTACATCCATAGCACACCTTCTTGTTGGACGCACACTTGCTGGCGTAATGCCATGTCTTTCCACATTTGTAGCAAGTCACCTCCTCGCTACATTTCCCAAAGTGCTTATTTTTACACTTCTCGCACCACTTGGCTTCACCTCCTCCTCCTTCTTCAGTCTTTGAGAATTTCCTTTCTTTGTTGGATTTTGAAGATCCTTCATGCTTCCTTTTTTCTCATGCCTTGTCTTTTTCTAGACCCCTTTCTCTTATCTGGGTCTCTACATTCTTAGCTGCTCTAACAACTGTTTTCAAGGTAGTTGCCATTTTGACCATTGGGCCGAAGTCTGTGGGCATTCCGTTAGCAAACCTATCAATCTTTTAGAGTTCAGTAGGAACCAAGTAGGGAAATAGCTTCATCCTCTTGGTGAATGCGGTGGCGTACTCATCAACACTCATCTTCTCTTTCTTCAGGTTCTGAAACTCGTTGTTTAGGTCTATCAGATCTATCTCTAAGCAGTACTGCATTTTCAACTGTTCCAAGAACTCTTCCCATGACATCCTTAAGGCTTCTCCTCGTGGCATCGTATCTGCCAATAGCTTCCACCAGCTCAAGACTCCAGTTTTCAGCTATCTTACTGCGAAGACCGTCTTCTGTTTCTCGCTACAGCTGCAACTCTCAAACACCATCTCCATCTCAAAGATCCACTCCATAATCTTAAACGGCTTCGGGCTTCCTGAGAAATTCGGTGATTTCGCACCCAAGAAATTCTTGTACATTCGCCCATCCTTGTCGTTTCTCCTCTCCGGGCCATCCCTTCGTTCACCTTGAGTCCCCACTTGACTCACTTGGCGGCTGTAGTTCCCTTCCTCCGATTGCTCGAGAATCAGCTCGGGTTGCTCAATGGGCATAATAGGTTCGTCCCTATTCGACATCCGCCTCATTTATTCCCTTTGTTCATGTAGCATAGCTCGAATCATGGCTTGTACTCCAACCATGGTGATTGGCTCGGGTACATCTTCTACTACAACAGGTATTTGATGAATATGTTGGGTCAATAATATGGTTTATACTTTACTTTTCTAGAAAAATGTGTTTTTGTGTCTTAGACTGTAAACAATTTAGTGTTTACGGCCGCATACGTGTTTACGGTTGAGTTTACGGCCGTAAACCCATTTACGACCCATGTCCACCAAGCCCATGTTCCCTTGTATAAATATAGGTGTTAAGGTGTGAGGAACAGATTGATGAACAGACGAGAGTTTACGGCCAATAGAGAGAGAGAGAGAGAGAGAGAGAGAGAGAAAGGAGCGTATGTGTGTAACTGTGTGAATCTTGTAAGGGAACTTCATTCTAATCAATTCAAACAAGATTTCTATTATTCTTCTTCCCCTTCTCTTCTATTTGATCTGACATCATCCGTTTGATTGGGATTCCGCACCCTCAAACGAATCTGATTGATACACATGTAAATTAGGGACTTACAATTGGTATCAGAGCTTGGTTGTATTAGTCAATTTTGTCAGATTTGGAGCATTATTTGATCTTATTTTCAAAATATTTTCGTGTTTTTGGATAGATCTCTGAAAAATAAGGGGGGTTTGTTCTTCATGTTTTTCATAAAAAAAGGTTTTTGATCGAGTTTTGGAGCTTCAAAGTCGAAAAATCGGTGTTTTTGGTCGAAATCTGCGAGGGTGTGACGGAGTTTGCGGCCGGCGGCTAGGGTTTCGGAGTTCACGGCCCGAGGTTCATGGTCCGAGCTTGCGGCCTCGGAGTTTACGGCTTTGGTTTTCGGTCCTCGGTGGTTTACGGCCTCGTCCTCGCATTGCTTCTCGACCTCGCAATGGATCCGAAGTTCGCAGCAGCATCTTCCTTCGCATATTAAAAAACGGAGCACGGATTTGGGGCTGCTGAGGATCGAACCCGCGACCTCCGGTTCCTCACTTCAGCGCCTTACCAATCCAACTAGTTAACAACTTGTTCAAATACTTCGCGTCTTAATTCAAAAGGCTTCGTTGCTGCAACCAAGTTTCGCATTTTTGACACTTTTAACCCAAAATTCAATTCCTTTTAATTTTAAATTCCTTTTTTTATCCAAAATTAAAAATAAATAAATAAATAAAAATAATAATAATAAATAAATTAAATTAAAATTAGTAAATAAAATTATATTTTAATTTTTGACTTTTATTTTTTAACTTTTGACCTTAAATTTTGACTTTGACTTCCAAGTTTGACCTTTGGCTTTAAACTTTGACTTTTTCGTTTAACATTTAAATTTTCAAATTTAGCTTTTCGGTTTGAATTTTAAGTTTGACTTTTGAGTTTAACTTTTTAAATTTGACTTTTAAGGTTGACTTTTGAAGTTTATAATCAAAGGGTTTGACTTTTAAGTTTGATTTTGGCTTCTAGTTGTGCTTTTTAATTGATTTTAAGGTCTATGAGGGAGTTGAAAACATGAAAGAGAGTCGTCAGGATATGTTAAGACAAAATTTCAACATTTTCGATTATATCCCTGGAGAAACCCTCGAAACTCAGTTACAACGATTTACTACACTTACTACTGAGATGAATATAGTTGGGATCTTCTTGTCTAAGTTTGAGATAAACAAAAAGCTACTGAATTCACTTCCGAAATCGTGGGATATGAACGTGACTATCATCAAGAAGACAAAAGATCTCAATCATCTTAATCTTGCTGATGTAATTGAAGAACTTGATGCTTTGAAGTGTAGAAAAACAATGAGTTCTGAAAACATTCCGGTCACTGAAGTTACATGTACTCCAGCTTGTGAAACTGCGATTAAATTTCTTCGGGAACAATTTGATTTATTAAAAAGAGAAGTTGAGGACCTAAGATATGAAGGATATCAACTCAGGAAAGGACAGAAACCCCTGAAGGCTGAATTAGAAGCAAAAACCAAGGACTTTAGGAAACTTCAGGAAGAGTATAGCAACAAGTGTGAAAATTATGACTATATTAAGAGATAACTTGTTGTTGTAACTAAAGAACTTGACACTTTAAAAATTAAGTGTGGAAAAACAAATGTTAGTTTTAAAAATTATACTGCGTCAAGTCAGACAGTGGAGTCCCTATTTGAAATCCAATTAAAATTAAAGGATGATGAAACACAAGGAGTGTACAGCCAAGAGAGAAACTAGAGAGAAGTTTTGTGTGTGTGAATCTTTTGTATCCGGATCTTCATTCTAATCAATTCATACATAGATTCATCATAATCTTTTTCTCCTTCTCTTCTTATTGTGATCTGGCATCATCCGTTTGATTGGGATTCTAATATTTCTACATCTTCTGTTTGTGATAAGCAGGATATGTCATGGGAGAGAGTATCGTGCGTTGATGACAAAGGTCGACCCAGTTTTAAAATGGACTGGGTTCCAAAGACCAAATAATCCCGCTCTGTGTCGGAGCAGCTATGGAGGCATATCATCATATTTCAGTTTGTTGATAGTGGCTGTTCCAGGCACATGATAGGAGGCATCTCTCAACTGTGCAATATTTTGACCTTTGCTTGAGAGTATGTGTCCTTTTGCAGGAAGGGAAGAAAGGAAGAGATCACTCATGGGGTTAGTGCTTAACGGTGTGAAGAATTTTTGGATCTGTTCTGAGATGACGCGTGCTGTTCTCAGACCTTCTGGATGCAAATTCAATCGGTGACTTACGGTTTGCATTTTCTTCTCTATACTCCTGGGTTTTTCTTAAGGTGATTCGCTTTAAAAACTATTTTTTGTTTTAGGATAGTTTAAATTTGCGCATTTACTTTCGATTCTCTCCTGTGCACGAATTTAGGAGGAGAAATAAAAATAAAACAAAAATTAGAAAATTTTAAATTAAAAAAAAATACAAAAACATTAGAAAATCAGAAAATCAAAAATATGGTGTTAATGGAATGTGCTTGCATGAGATGTTTTGGGAAGTGATATAATCATGTGATAACAGGCAATCTGAATCTGTGTAAGGGACTGAATATGAATTGTCTAGGCTCTGTGTTCGATGCGCTGGTAGGCACGAAAGATTTTAAACGGACTTGACTAGGAAGAGTTAAAGCTTAAGTAATTCAAGGACTTGACAAATATTGAACTAGTTAGATCCGTTTAGCCTAACAATACGACGCTCAGATAGGTTGAGCAGGGAGATATACATGGGAATCTACCGGTCACACTAAAAGAACCTGTATCTAGAACTGTGGATTCACTTTTCCTTGATGTGCGGATTCTGTCCTTAATTCCGGTTGGATGGGGTGACTGGGGAATTATGATAAATTAGGTCTGTAGAAGGTTATTTTCTTTCTTTCTGTCTGTTAGTCATATGTTGCCTTCTCTGCGTGATTAAGAGATCCGACCTGGACTGTAACATATGCAATTCTATCTCTCTGCATCTTCTATCTATGCAATTCTTTCTATCTGTTAGCCATATACTGTCTCCTTAGCGTGACTCAAAATCCAACCTGGTACACAGTATATGCATCATTCTCTTCTCAATCCCTCCAAAACTTCAGTTAGTCATATGTTTCATCCTTTGCGTGATTGGAAGAGATCCGACCGGGATGTACAACATATGCATTCTAAATCTATCTTATCTCTTAATAATTGTCTGCTCACCCGGTGTAAGGAGTATTCTGGAAGTCCTTGATGGCTGGGGCATGCCAGGAAGCGGGAAACACGTTCTAGTACAACTAAAATTGAACACATACAGGTTGTCTGTAGATCTCACTGCTCAATTTAGGTGGACAACAATATCTTTGGTCGTCGTCAGCTGAATGGTCCTTAAGGAATATTATCTAGAAACTTAGGATCACATTGTCTTGTCACTTATAGTATGTCCTAATTTTGTCACAATCTTGCGTGTTTAAGTGGACCACAATACCGACGTTTGAGCATATCTTTTCATGAAGGGAAAGGTACTGATAAACGGATAAAGGCTGTCTAAAAACTTTGATCCCAAATAACTCTTAATGTTAGCTATTATTTTTGTTTTTGTTAAGTTTGTTCATAGTGTTTTTCTAATTTAAATATAAGGGGGAGAATTAAAACAAACAAACAAACAAACAAAAATAAAAAAAATTCAAAAATCCAAAAATATTTTTGTTTCTGTTTTAATTTGTGTGCTAAGTTTTCTTTTAGTTTTGTTTTGTCTTGAAAAGTGAATTCAGGTGTAGATGAGACTCATGGAGTTTGTGTCGAAGATTTCTGAGCCAAGGCTTCATCCGTGAGCATCGAAGAATTCTCATTAGAAGGAGAAAGAAATGAAGATTATCCTTTCAACATTTAATCCTTCAACCCCAGAAGCAAGGTGAAGCATAAATTGAAGATTATGTGACGGATTACATTGATGCCTCCTCAATCAGTCTGCTGCTATCTTAAACCTGCTGAAGTGATCCAGAAGATTATTTCTCTCTGATGTTCTCTCTGAAGATTCTCAAGCTGAAAGCGCCATCTTTCAAGAATCAGTACAAGAAGCCTCCTCACCCAATGTGCGTTCAATGTCAAATTCTGAAGAAAAGCCCATCTGCTCAAGATGAAGTCATTCATTGAAGATTCATCAAGTTCATCTTGAAGTCGTGAAGAATTTGAAGATTAATGTTGAAGCCAAAGCTTCCATTGAAGATTAACAAGAAAAGCCAGCTATTTTTTAGGGGGAGCTTGTTGGGTCATTTAGAAAAGAAAGTTATAAACCAAGGGGGAGATTGTTGGGTCAAAAATATGGTTTATACTTTACTTTTCTAGAAAAATGTGTTTTTGTGTCTTGGACCATAAACAATTTAGTGTTTACGGCCGCATACATGTTTACGGTTGAGTTTACGGCTGTAAACCCATTTACGGCCCATGTCCACCAAGCCCATGTTCCCTTGTATAAATATAGGTGTTAGGGTATGAGGAACAGATTGATGAACAGACGAGAGTTTACGTGTAAGGTCAAACCTTGTAATATGATGATGTTTGAAACTGGTCACTCAGCGTCAGTATAAGCATCAGCGTAACAGTTGTTCAGTGTATAGCTTAATATTCAGCATTTTGTAACAGATTTAGTACTTATCTAATTTCCATAGTTATCGTCTATTAGTTAGCTGGTATATCCCTGATTTGTAAGGATAGCCTAGAATAGTTGTATATATTCATTTGTACCGGTTTGTGATAGGTACGCCTTTCACAAACCCTAATAGCCGCTTTGTGCATACGATAATCTCTTGGTGAGATTATCATTCTTAGTGAAAGTTTTCTTTGTGAATCTTTATTGTTCTTATTTACAGTCATTGTTTGATAAGTTGTTTGATCTTTGGGTCGTTCAATTGGTATCATAGCAGTGTTATCTTATCAAACAAATGGCTTCATCATCTTCTTCTTTAAACTCATCAAATCATCCTTCTGCTAAAATTCCTCCATTTGATGAAACCAATTTTTCTATATGGAAAATCAAAGCTCTCTATGCATTAGAATCTGTAAATGAAGACATGTTGGACATCATCGACAATGGTCCATATGTTCCGATGTATCAGCCCTTGAAAAACAATGTTCCTGATGGTGTCATGAAGAAAACACCTAGAGAAAACTGGACAGCAGATGACAAAAGAAAGAATGGTCTCGATGTTCATGCTCAGGCTGCAATCAGCTATGCTTTGCCATACAATATCTTTGGGCTGGTTCAGAACTGCATCTCAGCAAAAGAAATGATGGACACGCTGACTGTATCTTTTGAAGGCACTGAGGAAGTCAAGGCTACTCAAATAAATGATCTAAACAGAAGGTATGAACATTTCTTTGCAAAGAAAGATGAAACCCTGACTCAAACCTTTAACAGGTTTAATACTCTTGTTAATGATCTACGGAGACTAGATCAGTTGAAGCATCGAACTATTCTAGTGCAGAAGTTTTTGGATTCTTTGGGTGCAGGTTGGGAGAATCATGTTGATGTGCTGAAGAATAGTGAGAAGATCAGCACAATGGATTTACAAAGTCTTTATGGAAACCTTCGATACTATGAGGAATCAAAGTTCCAGAGAAAGGAGCTGATGAAGGATGCTCATCGTCAGTCATCAGTGGCACTGTTTTCAAACAAAAGGCAAGAGTCCAAGTCAAACACTGAAAACCATTCAGAAACTGATTCTTCTAAAAGTGATACTGATGATCTGGAAAAGGTTGTTGCTAGTGCGGCTTTCATTGTGAAGACTTTTGAGAAATCATGTCGTAATTTCTCAAAGTTTCAGAAGAAGATGAAAGGGAAATCTTCTAAAAAATCAGATGCTGACAAGAAACATGCTACTGAAAAGAAAGGGAAAGCTCAGTGCTTTAACTGTGGTAGCACTGATCATTTTGCAAAAGAATGCAAGCAAAGAACCCAAAGCTCGGACGAATACTGGAAGCAGAAGTACAACAAGTTTGTTGAAAAGCTGAAAGCAGAGAACTTGGAACATAAAGTTCTTGTCGCTGAAGAAGAAAAATGGAAGACTGATGAGGAGTCATCAGATGATGAAGTTAAATGTCTGATGGCTAAGACAGAAGATGCTGATGAATGTGAAGTCGGCACAAGTTCGTTTGATGCTAATATGTCTGATGCAGTTGAAAATTCCATGAAGCACAACACTGATTCTCCTTCAATGTATCAGGTTCAAAATTTTGTTTCCTATTCAATGAATGAAAAAATCAAAATGTTTGAGTATTTGGGTGTTCTTAACTCTAAGAAGAATCAAACAATAAGGGATTTGCAAAATCAAATTGATCTTCTTAAAACTGAATTATCCCTGAAAAATAACATTATTGATACTACTCAGGAAAATCTAAGAGTCACTAGTTTATCAAACTCCTCTCTGTCTATTGAAATTGATAATGTTAAAGATCTCTTGAACAAAGAACAAACTGTACTACAAATTTGGGCTAAATCTCACAAAAATGTTAATTATATCATTTCTACTCAAATACCTCATTCATGTGAGAAAATTCTTGGGGAAATTTTGCTAAAGCTGAAAAGGTTTTTAAATCTCAAGAAAAAGAATCTAAATTTTATTCCATGAATGAGTTGAAAGATAGTTTCAAAAACAAGTTTATCAGTAACACTTTTATTAATCAGAGTCTAATTGATGAATATTGTGTTACTAATTCTAATGGTGTTATTGAATGTGATATTGAAATTACCGGAACTGATCCTACCTCTTACCCTGCACATCTTGTGAGACCAACTCCTCTCACTGAAAATATTATTGCCTTTCCTATCTCAAATGGACTGTTTCATGTTGTTCATGAACAACTTAAGCATTACCCTAATTGTAGTGCTTCCGTGAATAAGTCAATATCTGATACTGATGTCAACTCCTCATCCATCACTGATCATAATCCATCTGACACTGAATTCAGATGTGATTCAATGTCAAACAAAAGGACTCAAAGTTCACTTGGTAGATCTTACAAATCCAAATGTGTTAAATCTAGACATTTTCTCACCAAGAAAAACTTTGCTACTAGAGTTTGTTACAGATGTGGTGATACCTCTCACAAGATCAGTGAATGCACGTTTGATAAAACATCTTTAAGAGCTGACAACATCAAAGTTAGAAATGAAAAATGGACTCTTAAATCAAATTCTTTGAGCTGTCTTCCTAAAGAGTGTTATAATTTATTGTCGAATAACTTTGTGAATGACCCATTTTACAATGGGTCAGTGTGTTCTAACTAGTTTCTCAGCACTGCAGGGTCAAGAGCATCTTTGGTACTAAGACAGTGGTTGCTCAAGACATATGACAGGATCCAAGTCTCTCCTAGAAGACTATGTCAAGAAAAGTGGTCCTGCAGTTACATACGGAGACAATGGAAAGGGGTTTACTAAAGGATATGGGAACATCAAGTGCAACAATGTGGTGTTTCAGAATGTTTCATATGTAAAGGGGCTCAAACACAACCTTATCTCAATAAGCCAATTGTGTGATGCTGATTATGAAGTTCATTTTACAAAGAAGGAGGGAAGAGTCATCAACACTGACAAGAACATTGCACTCTCAGCAAGCAGAAAAGATGATATATATGTTCTCGACATGTTCTCAAGTGACAAGGCACTGATGCAATGTTTTTTTTACCAAATCTCAAACCAATCTCAGCTGGATTTGGCACAAAAGGTTCTCACATTTGAACTTTAAGAATCTGTCTAAAATATCCAATCAAGATCTGGTTAGAGGTCTCCCAAAATTCATTTTTTGTCAAAGATAAGGTGTGCTCAGCGTGTGAACAAGGAAGGCAAACCAAGTCATCTTTCAAACCCAAGTCATGTTCTAGCATATCCGTTCATCTTCATTTACTTCACATGGACTTGTTTGGACCTATTCCTGTTCGTTCCCTAGGAGGAAACAAGTATACTCTGGTGGTTGTGGATGAGTTTACTCGATTTACATGGGTGGTTTTCTTGAAGAAGAAAGGCCATGCTGCACAGGAAATTATCTGCCTGATTCGTCAAAACGAGACACTGACTGGTCTCAAAGTTAAGCAGCTAAGGAGTGATGATGGCACTGAGTTCCGGAATTCAACTCTTGAAGATTTTTGTGATTTTAAAGGCATTGGCTAGAACTTTTTAGCTCCTCGCACACCTCAACAAAATGGAGTTGCTGAACGAAGAAATCGAACACTGATTGAGGCAGGAAGAACCTTGATGATACATGCTAGTCTCCCTATGTCGTTTTGGGCTGAAGCTGTTAATACATCATGTTATACTCAGAATCGCTCTCTAATTCACAAGGTTCACAAGAAGACACCATATGAGATGCTGAAAGGTCGAAAGCCATACATATCCTTCTTTTACGTGTTTGGATGTGTTTGCTATATTCTCAATCAGCACGATCCCAGATCAAAATTTGAGCCTAAGGCTGACAAAGGTATTTTTGTTGGATATTCATCTATTTCAAAGGCTTTTCGTGATTTTCATGTGAACAGGCAGTGCATTGAGGAATCCATTCATGTAAAGTTTGATGAAGAATCATACACTGATGAAAAAGTAGTTCATTCCTCTTCTATCTTTCAAGCGCTTCTCTCTTGCCCATATGATGAAGTTTCTTATACTGAAGAAGAAGCTATTATTCCTGATCCTATCGCTTCAGACCTAAGTTCTATAAATCAAGGTACTACGGTCAGCTCGACAACTCATTTGTCAGATGCTGATGAAACCCTTGAAGCTGAAGATTCTCCTGCAACTGATGTTCCTTTCAGTAATAACACTTCAGTGTCAAATCCATTGGAATCAGCTCCTGAACATCGAGATCACCCTATTGATCAAATTATTGGGAATCTTCATGATGGTGTCCGAACCAGATCTCGTGTATCTAATAATTTTTGCATGTATGTTAATTTCGTTTCAATGATCTTACCTGACAAGATACTCTCAGCTCTTCAAGACGCTGACTGGATTAAAGCCATGCAAGACGAGCTGAATGAGTTCGAAAGGCACAAGGTTTGGACTCTTGTTCCCAGACCATCAGGAAAGACCATCACCGGAACACGCTGGGTCTACCGCAACAAGGTTGATAAAGATGGTAATATTACTCGCAACAAAGCAAGACTTGTTGCTCAGGGGTTCACTCAAATTGAATCTATTGACTACAGAGAGACTTTTGCTCCAGTTGCCCGCATTCAAGCAATCAGACTGTTTCTCGCATATGCCTCATACATGAACTTCATTGTCTACCAGATGGATGTCAAAACAACATTTCTTCATGGTGTGTTAGAAGAAGAAGTATTTCTCAAACAGCCCCCAGGCTTTGAAGACAAAGAGCACCCTGACTATGTGTACAGACTAGATAAAGCTGTATATGGACTGAAGCAAGCTCCTAGGGCCTGGTATGAGACACTGACATCATATCTTCTTGAAAATGGATATAGAGGAGGAGCAATTGATAATACACTCTTCATCAAAAACAAAGGCTCAGACATGATTCTTGTTCAAATCTATGTCGATGATATCATCTTTGGCTCTCCAAATGAGAAGCTGAGCAAGGAATTCGCTGAGATCATGTCTCAAAGGTTCGAGATGAGCATGATGGGGAAGATGACCTTTTTCTTAGGTCTTGAGGTTCAGCAACAAAAATCAGCTATCTCAATTTGTCAAAGTAAATATATTGCTGACATGCTTGTTAAGTACTCTCTCAGCGACTGCAAACCGGCTTCTACTCCGGTGTCCAAGACTGATAAGCTACACGCTGATCCCACCGGCACTGATGTTAATCACTCTCTTTATCGAGGAATGATTGGATCTCTTCTCTACCTCACTTCAAGTCGCCCTGATATCATGTTTGGAACCATTCTCTGTGCTAGATTCCAAGCTAATCCCAAGGAGTCTCATCTCATTGCAGTTAAACGCATCTTTCGATACTTAAAGGGCACTCAGAACTTGGCATTGTGGTACCCTCGTGACTCAACACTTGAACTCTTTGGATACACTGATTCTGACTATGCAGGATGCAACTTAGACAAGAAGAGCACATCAGGTGGATGTCATTTCCTTGGAAATCGACTAATCAGCTGGTCTAGCAAGAAGCAAACCTCAGTAGCTATCTCCATTGCAGAAGCTGAGTATGTTGCAGCTGGGAGATGTTGTGCCCAACTCTTATGGATTCAGAATCAGCTTCTAGACTATGGGCTTAAATTCACAAAGACTCCTGTATACTGTGATAACACCAGTGCCATTCTGATCACACAGAATCCTGTTCAACACTCAAAGACAAAGCATATCGAGATCAGACATCACTTCATCAGAGACAATGTTGAGAAGGGCAAGGTTGTTCTTGAACATGTCAAGACTTCAGATCAACTAGCTGATACTTTCACTAAGGCCCTTGATACTCAAACTACTTCTCACATTATTGGAGAACTTGGAATGATCACTCTGGATTAAAAAATGTTTTACTAATGTTTGCTATTGTCTTATAAACTAATGTATTTTTTTTGCTGATGATGATGTGCTGATGATGTTTACCATGCTGAGTACATTATATGATCTCTTATCTCTATCTCCTCTACAAATCTTCTAAACTAAAGTTGAATATATGATTCATTGTATTAAACCATACACTGATAACAACTTGAAACTCTTCGCCGATGGTTAGAAAAAACACCAAGATCTATCACACACAACTATTCTTTCTTACCAATCTTACATTGATTCTGTGATTCAGTGTGACAAAACACATGCTGATGAGAGTCTAACAATCATTGTCGATGGTTAGACCAAAACACCAAGGTCTATCACACGCAACTATCCCTTCTTACCAATCTTACACTGATTCTGTGATTCAGTGTGACAAAAAACATGCTGATGAGAGTCTAACAGTCTTTTCCGATGGTTAGACCAAAACACCAAGGTCTATCACACGCAACAATCTTCTCTTCACCTTCTTCTCACTCAGTGTCTAATGATTCAGTAAGAAGCACCACTCACTGATAAAGACTCAACACTCTGTGCCGATGGTTAGATAATTAAACCAATATCTATCACACGCACCAACCACCTTGCTAACCTTAAACAAGCAAGTTGTACCTTGAATTGATGACAAACTATCTTTCAGCATGTAACTTTTAGTGACACCGATCTCAGCGCTTCCGCAGACACTGATTGTCGTTTCATCTTCAGTACAACGGCTCTTTTTACCCAACGACTATTTTTTGATTTGATAGTTTGTTAAGATACGCAGTTATTTTCGAAAAAGATAATCATTACCTTTTTTAAAACCGTTTAATCCCATATTTAAACTTTTTCCCCACCTCTCTCTTAAACCTTCCTCCCATAATTCAAACTTCCTTCTCTCTCTTCAAAACCCTAGAATCCAAACTCTTTTCAATGGCGGCATCACTGTTTACTTTCTCCTCCATTTCAAGAAGAGTCATCCCAGCTCCAAACTCTCCTCCTCTTCCCATATACATCAAAGCCACAAATGTCATTTTCAACCCTGATATACCAGATGTTCATCGCGGTCTTGGACTTGATGATTTTGTCAATTTTCTAGTATCCCACCGACTTCGATACGCTATCAGTGAGGTTCCATCAGAGTTCTTTCCCGAACAAGTATGTGAGTTCTACTACACTGTAACGGTTAATAATGAAAACAACGTCATCTCAGGCACTATTGGGCGTGGCAGTCGCTCAGTTTTCATCACCACTGATCTTCTCAGTGCTGCACTCAGGTTACCAAATTTTGAACCATTATCTGAGCTTCCAACTATTGAACGCTGTCGACGCCTTTTCGATCAACTGGGCTATGATCACTCCAAGGCTGGTGCTCGACCAGATCTCATTCTGCGTCAATGTATGACTCCAGGATGGAAGTTCTTCACCGGAGCACTTTGCAAATGTGTGGATCACAAATATCGTAGTGTGATCAACTGAGTGCCTTTGAGCAACAAGTTGTATTTTCCCTTCTTCTCAACAAACGTCTTGATTATGGGGTATTCTTCTTTGATCAACTTGTCCAACTTCTTCGTGCCAATGTACGAGCTGATCATGTTCCATTTCCACGCTGGATTGCTCTTGTCCTGGATAAATTTTTCGCTGAAGCCTACTACTCCCACTCTGGAAACCCCATCCAATGCCCACGCATGTCAGTACGAATGTATCAGGATGATCCACTGGCAAATGATATCGGCATCTCTGATCGGATGCGAGAATGGATCGCGAATCCATATTCTGTTCCTTCACTAAACGCTGACACTGACGAAGGAGCTGCTGATATCAACGACACTAATGCTGAAATACAAGCTGATCCTAGTCAAGAAGGTGGTCATTTTTCTCCTCAACTTTCTCACCATACCATTTCTGTCACTAAAAGGATTCGTTCAGCTCATGGGGAGCCATCTGCTCAAGGGGAGCAACCATCTCAAGGGAAGCCACCATCTCAGGGGGAGCAACATCGATCACAAGAAATTCCAGGTACTCAGCTCATTCATATCCCGGCCTCAGCGTTTACTGAGCTTCTTACACTAACTCGAGACATGAGTCAGCGTCTTCTACGTATTGAGGCTGATGTCAACCAACTGAAGGGAGTTCTTCTGTCAACTCCTTCCCCTGGCCGAAATGATGATGATGATAAAAAAGGGGGAGAAACTGATTCTGTTGAGCATGGATCTGAAGAGAACATTTTAAACCAGACTGAGCCACCACAGCCTGTGCACGACTCTGAGAGACTAACAGAAACTGAAAAGCTTACTAAAGATAGTGAGCATGATGATGAAGATGAACATGATGATGAGTGTCAGATGCTAGACATGAACTTCATTGATCCCACTGTGCCAGTTCAAGGTGAAGACTCAAATGTAGTTAGCGAGGATCTTCATCCTTTATCTTGAAAGCGCAAGGCAGCAGATACTAAATTATCTAATTCACATGCTGACACTTCTCTTCCCAGCAAGAAATCTAAGTCCATTGTCAGCATATCCAATTTGGCAGCTGAATGGAACATGTCTCCTGATCAAGTTAAGAAAATCCTTGATGAAGCCAATAAAGCTCAACTTCTAAAGAATATTGCTCAAGCTGATGAATCCCTCATTCAACACAAACTTCAGGCCAAAGGATCCTTTGAAGCTCAGATGCAAAGGTTTTTAGAATATCAGTCCAAATCTAAATCTTCACAGCCTCCTCCCAGTAGCAGTAAGTCAAGGACTGATAGTGTTCTCGACAGGATTGATCGCAAGAGGTTTCAAGATGTTCTTAAACGAAGAGTGAGCAATGATAAGATCATCAAAGTTAAAGCCTCAAAACCTCGTAACGAGAAAATTCTTACTTTGCTGATCACTCGTCAAGGTTCTCAACATCCGTACACTGAAGTTGTCAAGAGAGACGAGCTGATCAGATATGGACTCTCTGAATGGATGGAATTGCTCGAGTTGGCATCCAAGCAAACTTCAGTTTTTTCTTCAGAATTGACTTGTGCTCTTCATTTACTGATTAAGAAAGTTCAGCGTCTTGATCTCGTTCCTAAAGAACGTTCTCAGCAGCAAGGTTCAAGTTCCTCAATTCCAAGAAACAGAAGAACCAGATTTCAGGTTGATGGTGAAGATGTGTTGGTTCTAAATTTTGGTGCTGAAGAATTAAACAACTCTCTTCCCATTGGTGTTGATCCGGTTCAACATCAGTTCATTTTTGTTCCTGAACATGGAATGTTTTATCTTGACAAGAACAGAAAAATGTGTTTTCAGGGAACTGCAGAGATTCCAAGTGTGACAACCCAAGTTGTCCCGTTAACTTTTCTCCGTTACCGTTAACGGAATATTCCAGTTTATAAAGGTTCTGTTAATTAGAGGTCGTCAATTAAATAAACATTTAAGTTGTTTATTATTTAATAGGCCGTTAAGTCGTGATAAAAGGGCATAAAAACACACATCACACATTTCCATTTAAATGGAAAAGTTAGTTTTTATTATTATTACGACCACTAAATCGGGTGTGACCAAAAGCCCCGTTTAACGGCAGTATTGGGTAGAATTCCACTGAGCTCCAACTCCCACCCATATATAAAGGGGAGTAAAGTCCATTTGAGCTCTTTCCACCCTCTCTCTCTATACTCTCTCTCTAGACTCGTTTTCGCCCCGAATCCGCAACGAAACGCTTCCAAATTGTAAGTCCGCTTACCCTAGCTTGTTATAAACATTACTAGCTGTAGTTATACCCCAAAAATCGTCCAAGAAGGCAAGGAGTAAGGAGTTTACGACCCAAGAACACTCTAGGGACGTAAACCCCTAAAATGATGCCAAACTTGCCTTTAAACTCACCCTTAAGCTTCGAAACTAATTGGGGATCTGGCCTAGGAGTGTTTAAACATCAAAACACAATGATTTAGGGCATAAAAGAGAATTTACGGCCCAAGCACATGCTTAGGCCGTAAACCCCTTTAAACCATGTCAAAATGCCCCAAAAACAGTCCCAAACCATCCTAGGACTTCATACATAATTTAGGGACTTAGTATTTGGGGTTTGGACCAATTAAACACAACAAAATGAAGGGTCAAAAGGAGTTTACGGCCCAAGAATGTACCAGGGCCGTAAACACCCTTAAACATCCCCAAAACATTAATTTTGTCCCCCAAATGGCCTTAGACTATTACCAAAATGCTTAGGAAATTACCCACTACCATTTAAGCCCTTAATACACCAAAAGAAAGGGGGTATAGGAGCTTACGGCCGTAAGCTCCCTTGCTTATGGCCGTAAACTCCTCAAAAGGGGCCATTTCATGCTTAAACTCATTCACACTTTATGGTTTTGGAGTTAGGATAATTCCATGAGCAAGTAGAAGCCTTAAAACACCCAAGGAATATGTCCCTAGGAGTTTACGGCTATAAACTCCCTTGATTAGGGCCGTAAACTCCAAGTTGGTTCATATAGGTGCTTTAAACCCATTCACACACTTGATATTTGAGTCTAGCAAAATTCCACAACTGATATGAGACACTTTAGCACCCTAGAACACCCTCACCATGAGTTTACGACCGTAAACTCATGGGGAGTAGTCCCAAGGCCGTAAACACCCTATGGTGAGTTTACTCTTGGAGAGTAAACTCCCTTCCTAAGTCATATTAGCCCTTAAATGTTACCCGGGACACCCCAAACACTTAACCAAGGTGTTATCCGCTCCTTAGGGTGCATATACTTGTTTAATTGGTATTATATGTACTAATTGTATGTGAACATATGTTATCATATGTTAAATAGGTCATTGTGTGTGTTCGAGTCCTTGCGTGACACCGAACGCCCAAACGGCACCTTCGTCGGACCTACTTACACCAAGTGAGTTCATACCCCTGAATGAACATTTTAAATGTTTTTACATGTTTTATGGGGGGGGGGGAATACAAGTTAAACATGCCAGTTATCATATCACTCACATGTGATTGATAACCCGCATGCACAAGATTTTACCACTGTACACTGTTTTACCGAGTAGGACACTATAAATGGTTTTCAAAAAGGGTATTCACTTGGTCAAGTTCTTAATTTTATTGCTTTATCAAAGTTCCATTTTCAAACTGATTTATGAAAGATTCCCAAAGATTTCTAAAGCTTTTCACACTTATTTTACCAAAGAATACAAATGCGATTTTCCTGAGTATAACGGTTTTTCCAAATTTTTCATGTATACTTTTACTTGTTAGTTACTGCTGCTTCACTTATACTTATTTTTAAACTCCTACTCGATAAAGCTTTCACTTCGTGATGCATTTATACTTGTTATTATCTCTATTTCGCTTATACTTGTAGTCGCTTATACTTGATAGACGCTCTTACTTCACTTATCGTCGTTTCCACTTCGTGATACACTTACACTTGGTACACTTATACTTCACGATTCGATTATCCCACTCTGTACGCTTATACTTTACGACTCGGATGTTCCACTATACGCTTATACTTCACGACTCGGATATTTCACTGTACGCTTATACTTCACAAGTCGGATATTCCACACTGCACACTTATACTTCACTGTATGATTTCACTTGATACACACTCAAGCATAGTTAGATGTATGTTTGTGCTTGTATAGATGCATATAAATAATGATTGAAGGACTTAGGAAGGCTTGTCCGCCCTATTTCCTTTTCTTCATTGAGATGTGGTCTGGTGGGATCGGATGTCCATCCGAAGGTCGTTTGATTCATTAGTTATATATTATGTACACAAGCATAGACATACGTGATTACTTCAGTCAATTCAGTTAAGAGTCTCTACCTCTAGTTCAACACTTACATTAGAAACCCACTAGTTGGAAGTCTCTACCCACTATTTGGGATGCATCTTCAGGACACGACCTTCTCCGTCGTCTAGTTGGTAACCAGAGTCTCCTGTAGGGAGAGCGGACATTGTGTGTATGGATCTATACGGGATTGACAACCCCGCACCCAGATTGCTAGCTACAGTCCCGGCCTACCAAGCCAACGGGTGACAAATGTCACATTATAGACGCTTGTAGGGCGTCTGGTACTCTAGTCAGTATGGTTACGAGTATCCCGGGTTACCTTATAATTCATTGGCTTTAAGGTAACGGTATTTCGCCAGCAATTTACACTGTATGCTGGTAATTCAATTTCAGAGTCACGCTGTTTGACCTTACAAGACGTATCTTTCATTTGATACTGTCTGGGGTCTGTCTCTTCTGTTTTGACGTTACAAGACGTATCTCTCATTTGATGCTGTCTGGGGTCTGTATCCATTGTATTCACAGTATCCACTGTATTCACTGTATTCACTGTTTTAGACCTTGCTAGACATATCTTTCATTTGATATTGTCTGCGGTCTGTATTCACTGTCTTGGACCTTACCAGCTGTACCTTTCATTTGGTACCTTCTGGGGTCTGTGTCTCTATTTGTTAGACTGAACCAGGCGTGTCGTTCGTTCGATACTCTCCTGGAGTCTATGATTCCTTTGCCTTAGTCAGCAGTCCTCACTGCTGAGGCATATGTTATTTCCCTGTTGTCTTTTGCTTCCTTTAATAATCAAATTCAGTATTTTGATACTGATAGCAATTAAGGGAAAACCACTTTTTACCACATAACACTGGCCAGTCTTGGTAGAAAGCTGCTTTGATTAAAGAAAATATAGGATTTTCTGGAAAGAAGTCTAATACACTGTAAACACTTAAACTATTACTTTATAAAGTTATTTGATTGAAATGTCACTAAACACTTATGAACTCACCAGCATTTGTAAAAATGCTGATACTCGCTTTTCAAATAACTTGTATTCTCAGGTTAGCATTAGACAGGTACATCCCCCGAGCTGTTGATGAAGATAGCTTAGTATCGCGCTGTATTTATTCTATTACTTGTATTACTTTGATGTATTAATGTAACCATGTAAAATTATTACTATTAATGCAATGTCTTGTTGTACTTTGATTACTATAATGCATGTGTTGTGATACTTGACATGACGTCATCCACCCCAGAACGTTTCCGCCGTTCCGGTTTTGGGGTGTGACAGATTGGTATCAGAGCATTGTTTATAGTGATCTAAGTATATCAATTCATAAAAGATATACAACCTATAAACTCAAAGGGATAAAACACTTTGACCAAGAATTATACTTTAAAATATAACCATATTTTACCAAAGTATAATAACATCCAGAATCTAAACACTCGAACAAAAGTATCACAAGAAGAACAATAATAAAAGTCTTTGGATGTTGAGCACTACAGTCAAACCTAGGCAGTTATGTAATCGTAAGCTGGGATAAATGTAACCTGATCAACTACATTTATCCGAGATGCAATGAACATGTTCTCGGGAGTGATAATGGTGTGCAACAGGTCTGAAACTTACCAACTAGGAATGCTAGAGCCAAACATAAAGTTAAAATACTATAGGAGTATTTTAGAACACTAAAAGATCCACACTAATCCCATAATGAAACTCAGAAGATAAGAATCAAACAAGAATTAAAATACCATAGGGGTATTTTAGAATCCATAACTAACCTTGTGTGAAGAACTAAAAAGATCCTTATTGATATACCTACAACTACAGAGGGTGCACTCCCAAGGTTATATATAATAAGGACCCCATAGGCTAAGAATGTGTGGTTTCGCTCTATTTCCTTTTCCTCGTTGGGATGTGGTTCTAGAGTAGTATCACATATTCGAAGGCCTATCGGATCTAAGCTATATATGATTTGTATACCCTGTGTAATCGTAGCAGGACTCGATATGGATCATCCAGTGAAATGTTAATAATCTCTTAGGATTCCTTAGACATTTCCATTCTCGCACGAACCTTGTAGAAAACCCTACCCACTTCAGCGCTTGAGAGAAGAGTTGATTTCGACCCCGAAGAGGTTCATTGAGAAGATTTCCTGTTCGGAAATAAATGAACTGGGTCGAGACTATTGAATGCACCAAGTGCCCATATTCTTTTAGGGACAGTGGTGAGAGATTCGCCTAAAACTTCTGAGATTCCAGTCATCCATCATGAAGCGGTGACACCCAGAGTTGGAATCAGAAGGAAGGCAGGGTAGAAATTCAATATGTCTTCACAAGAAAAGAACCCTAGGAAACTACCCGAAGGAAACCAACGCCGATTCCAGTCAAAGATATGAGGCAGACCGAGGGAGCCAGTACATGGAACCCTGGAATTGTCTTTTCCTCGTGTTCGTCACACTAATAAACCCTTAAAATAATACAATTTAGTGAGTTAGTGGTGACACTACTCACGCTATGTGTTAAGTAAATCGTCGATTCCCGTTGCCAGATACACGATTAGGGCAGATCCCGCATCTCTATTTGAGAGAATTTTAGCCATTTGCCGTTGTGAGCCTCTCTTTCCGCAGTTTCGTTCCGAACTGTTCTCAAATCTCTCCAGGCCGGAGAGTGAAACCTTTCCTAGTATAAAAGGTAACTTAGTAGGAACGACTCGCATCTTATGGCCTTTTCCGATACTCATACTCCTACCTTGATTACCAGGACTACATCATAGGGATGTAGGTCGACACTCAGACGACAAG
Source organism: Lactuca sativa (assembly GCF_002870075.4). Classification (NCBI taxonomy): domain Eukaryota; kingdom Viridiplantae; phylum Streptophyta; class Magnoliopsida; order Asterales; family Asteraceae; genus Lactuca; species Lactuca sativa. The sequence continues at coordinate 8,647,799 of NC_056623.2, read as the reverse complement.
TACCCAAGGCACGGGAAAAATTTACGCCTAATACGTTCAGGACAGAAATGTCCAGGGTTAACCATCGTCTCCCATTTCCTTGTATTCCTTTCCGTGTAGGAAAACCATGCCACCGAAGAAGCGTAACCAATCCACAAGCAAGAAACCTACTCTCTTATTCGATGAAGCTACGTTCCAAGCTGCGGTCTCAGCAGCCGTAGCAGCTGTCATGGCTCACCTAAATGCTAACACCGCCAATGTTAGCAAGGGCCCTATCGGGATTTCCAATCCTGGCGATGGACAACAGCAGCCAACACTTTCATACCCAGTCACCCAAGAACCTCACTCAAACCCACTAAAGAGAAAACTTAAGATTGAGGAGGGAAGTACCTCGACTCAAGGACCTTCCGAAGGGCAACGAGCTGAGGCAGTCTATACCCCTGTCAATCCTTCCCTCCCGACATCAAGAAGACCATGCCTAGGAGACCTTCCCCACTGCGGCAAGTGCAGCTACCATCATCATGGTGTCTGCCGAGAGCTCTATTGTGCTAGGTGCCACATGTTGGGGCATACTGCTCGCGTCTGCAGAACCCCGGCTGAGTTCATTACATCAACCACCAATGTGGCGACCCGTGCAGCCTGCCACCTATGTGGTAAAATGGGACACTTCAAGAAGGACTGCCCAACCGAAGGGAAAGGCAAGGACACAGAAGAAGCCTAACACTACTGCTTAGAGAGAAGCATCAAGGAACTCGTTAGATTTTGGTACGTCTCCTGATCTCAGATAACTAAACTGAATACATTAAACGACTAATTCAAATGTAAATTCTTCCCAGTAAGGCGAAAGTCGCAGCACTGTTATAAAATTTAAAATTCATTAGGTAAAACTATAATGGCTAAACATATATGTTACGGCCATGTATATTTAAGATGGACAGACCTAGAGTGAGCGAATGTCGCCTCATTTCCTGTTCCTCGTTTGGTTGTGGATTTAGGGTGGGGTCGCTCAGTCAACAGTCCTCCCCACCTTAAATATACATGACTAGTATATGTGAGGCGATTATAGAAATGCCTCGTGAGAATCCCCTCATGAAAAAGTACTCTATTCGGAAACACTTAGAACTCTCTATAGTTCCGCGTCGACTCTATCGGTCCAAGTATCCGCGGTAGTGATACACAGGACGAAACCCGAGACGCCTAGAACTTATGTGCCTGTTCGGCACATGACTCTATCGATCTTCATCATACGTCATGTCGGAGTGTGCCAACTTCGACGACTCTATTGATCATGGTTCGACTTCGTGCAACCACGTGTACATTCTTAGTGCTGTGTAAAAAGAACTTTCTCCATAGCCATGTTGGCAAAATAAAGGTTCTCCCGAACATAAATAATCAAACCTAATGCGATCCGTCAATCGTCCCTCTTATCTCAAACCTTCCGAAGTACCCAAGAGAGGGTACCATGCGCCGTCGACCGACCCCTCGTAGCCAGATGAGCACCGAAGCGAAGGACACTGTAGAAACTCCAGTGGACGACAACCATCCGAAGCATACTTCGTAGAATCCCTAGAAAGACCCTTCGCACCTCGCACGTCAGGTTCGTAAGCATAGAGATTAGAACTCATGAGACTGACCACTATAACTAGGTATATGCGTAAAGGTGGCATATAATTGAGATCAAAAAGATTTAAGGTGTGTGTTTCCTCCCTATTCCCTGTTCCTCGTTGGGTTGTGGGTTTGGGGTGGGGTCGCACAGCTGAACATCCTGCCGACCTCAATTGTATACTGCCTGCATACACCCGGTATTTGTGGTTAGACGAAGCATGAGCTCTACCACGAACCTCTTCTAATGACACTTTCACCCTATTCCATAACATAGGAGCCAGAGTTAAGATAATCACTGCGGGTTAAGCTAGTAAAGTTCCGAGTGATGAGACCCTATACACACTAGAATTGACCTAGACCGAGAAAACTCAGAACCTTCGGAAGAGTAGTTGCAGTAGATGTTCGCACTACTCAGGCACCTCGTCCACCCAGTTATAGACAAGTGGTGCTTATCATCCTCCACCCTCTCGCAAGGAGGAAATCGTCGTCGCCCTGTAGACGATGAATTATACTTTCCGAAGTGAACACTAGGATACCGAGAACCACTGGGTAACCTCCGCAGCCAAGAATCCTTGATCAAAGTGCGATAGTAGTTGCGTTAAGCCTCATGAACCTGATCCCGAAGAGGTCATAGATTTGACACTAGTCCTGGTGTTAGTCGAAGGGTTATGCAGGAGCATACACTTTCCACGCTAGAATAAACCACAGTCTCAGAGATTCATTGGATTATTAGGTGTTCCACGAATACTATCTTACGCAGAGATAGTAGAACCACCTCCCGAGATAGTCCAACACTCGTCTGGTGAAACCTTATATTCCCGACCTCCAGGGTTTCCGCATCTCAAGCTTCGTTAGTGCAGATTCCTTTTGCACAAGCTTGAGATAGACACTCTACAGCAAACCGATAACCATAGTCACGCAACCCACTCGACAATCTAGAAAGTCTCTATCAGCCAGATGACAGGAAACGTGAAACCAAAGACCACCCGAGCTTTCCAAGAACCAACCTGAAGAACTACACACACAGTACGGGAGAGAACGTTAGGAACTTCGGAATGGCGATCACACCAGTGATGATCTTGCCATAGAAGTACACTATGTTCTAAGTACTGAAAAGCTCTACCATTCCGAGAGCTTAGGACCATATGAGAATCCCCATGGAGACTTGGTCCAACCCTATTCAGGCCGCTACTACCTTCGGATATACCACAAGATTCACACCTGATCGATCCACTTCTTAGACTTGATATGTGAATTCCCGACATCACTCTTCGTACCTCACTCATCTTGATAGAATTCATTGAGAACCCTAACTTCGTAGATACACCAGTCGGAACCCACTAGCTACACGAGACGGAGTCCGCATCCCGTACGTGAGGGTCTGTTGGAATGACAAACACAGACCAAAGATCACTTGGGAATGCGAGGACAACCGTATAGGAAGTACTCCCTTACCTCTACTTGGCCATTCGTACCTACTTCCTTGCCTAGACCTGAATTTCGGGACGAAATTCCTTCTAACGGGGGGATGATGTGACAACCCAAGTTGTCCCGTTACCTTTTCCCCGTTAACGTTAACGGAATATTCCAGTTTATAAAGGTTTCGTTAATTAGAGGTCGTCAATTAAATAAACATTTCAGCTGTTTATTATTTAATAGGCCGTTAATTCGTGATAAAAGGGAATAAAAACACACATCACACATTTCCATTTAAATGGAAAAGTTAGTTTTTATTATTATTACGACCACTAAATCGGGTGTGACCAAAAGCCCCGTTTAACGGCAGTATTGGGTAGAATTCCACTGAGCTCCAACTCCCACCCATATATAAAGGGGAGTAAACTCCATTTGAGCTCTTTCCACCCTCTCTCTCTCTATACTCTCTCTCTAGACTCGTTTTCGCCCCGAATCCGCAACCAAACACTTCCAAATTGTAAGTCCGCTTACCCTAGCTTGTTCTAAACATTACTAGCTGTAGTTATACCCCAAAAATCGTCCAAGAAGGCAAGGAGTAAGGAGTTTACGGCCCAAGAACACTCTAGGGCCGTAAACCCCTAAAATGATGCCAAACTTGCCTTTAAACTCACCCTTAAGCTTCGAAACTAATTGGGGATCTAGCCTAGGAGTGTTTAAACATCAAAACACAATGATTTAGGGCATAAAAGAGAGTTTACGGCCCAAGCACATGCTTAGGCCGTAAACCCCTTTAAACCATGTCAAAATGCCCCAAAAACACTCCCAAACCACCCTAGGACTTCATACATAATTTAGGGACTTAGTATTTGGGGTTTGGACCAATTAAACACAACAAAATGAAGGATCAAAAGGAGTTTACGGCCCAGGAATGCACCAGGGCCGTAAATACCCTTAAACATCCCCAAAACATTAATTTTGTCCCCCAAATAGCCTTAGACTATTACCAAAATGCTTAGGAAATTACCCACTACCATTTAAGCCCTTAATACACCAAAAGAAAGAGGGTATAGGATCTTATGGCCATAAGCTCCCTTGCTTATGGCCGTAAACTCCTCAAAAGGGGCCATTTCATGCTTAAACTCATTCACACTTTATGGTTTTGGAATTAGGATAATTCCATGAGCAAGTAGAAGCCTTAAAACATCCAAGGAATATGTCCCTAGGAGTTTACGGCTGTAAACTCCCTTGATTAGGGCCGTAAACTCCAAGTTGGTCCATATAGGTGCTTTAAACCCATTCACACACTTGATATTTGAGTCTAGCAAAATTCCACAATTGATATGAGACACTTTAGCACCCTAGAACACCCTCACCATGAGTTTACGGCCGTAAACTCATGGGGAGTAGTCCCAAGGCCGTAAACACCCTATGGTGAGTTTACTCTTGGAGAGTAAACTCCCTTCTTAAGTCATACTAGCCCTTAAATGTTACCTGGGGCACCCCAAACACTTAACCAAGGTGTTATCCGCTCCTTAGGGTGCATATACTTGTTTAATTGGTATTATATGTACTAATTTTATGTAAACATATGTTATCATATGTTAATAGGTCATTGTGTGTGTTCGAGTCCTTGCGTGACACCGAACGCCCAAACGGCACCTTCGTCGGACCTACATACACCAAGTGAGTTCATACCCCTGAATGAACCTTTTAAATGTTTTTACATGTTTTATGGGGGGGGGGGGGGAATACAAGTGAAACATGCCAGTTATCATATCAATCACATGTGATTGATAACCCGCATGCACAAGATTTTACCACTGTACACTGTTTTATCGAGTAGGACTCTATAAATGGTTTTCAAAAAGGGTATTCACTTCATCAAGTTCTTACTTTTATTGCTTTATCAAAGTTCCATTTTCAAACTGATTTATGAAAGATTCCCAAAGATTTCTAAAGCTTTTCACACTTATTTTACCAAAGAATACAAATGCGATTTTCCTGAGTATAACGGTTTTTCCAAGGTTTTCATGTATACTTTTACTTGTTAGTTACTGCTGCTTCACTTATACTTATTTTTAAACTCCTACTCGATAACGCTTTCACTTCGTGATGCGTTTATACTTGTTATTGTCTCTATTTCGCTTATACTTGTAGTCGCTTATACTTGATAGACGCTCTTACTTCACTTATCGTCGTTTCCACTTCGTGATACACTTACACTTGGTACACTTATACTTCACGATTCGATTATCCCACTCTGTACGCTTATACTTTACGACTCGGATGTTCCACTGTACGCTTATACTTCACGACTCGGATATTTCACTGTACGCTTATACTTCACAAGTCGGATATTCCACACTGCACACTTATACTTCACTGTATGATTTCACTTGATACACACTCAAGCATAGTTAGATGTATGTTTGTGCTTGTATAGATGCATATAAATAATGATTGAAGGACTTAGGAAGGCTTGTCCGCCCTATTTCCTTTTCTTCATTGAGATGTGGTCTGGTGGGATCGGATGTCCATCCGAAGGTCGTTTGATTCATTAGTTATATATTATGTACACAAGCATAGACATACGGGATTACTTCAGTCAATTCAGTTAAGAGTCTCTACCTCTAGTTCAACACTTACATTAGAAACCCACTAGTTGGAAGTCTCTACCCACTATTTGGGATGCATCTTCAGGACACGGCCTTCTCCGTCGTCTAGTTGGTAACCAGAGTCTCCTGTAGGGAGAGCGGACATTGTGTGTATGGATCTATACGGGATTGACAACCCCGCACCCAGACTGCTAGCTACAGTCCCGGCCTACCAAGCCAACGGGTGACAAATGTCACATTATAGACGCTTGTAGGGCGTCTGGTACTCTAGTCAGTATGGTTACGAGTATCCCGGGTTACCTTATAATTCATTGGCTTTAAGGTAACGGTATTTCGCCAACAATTTACACTGTATGCTGGTAATTCAATTTCAGAGTCACGCTATTTGACCTTACAAGACGTATCTTTCATTTGATACTGTCTGGGGTCTGTCTCTTCTGTTTTGACCTTACAAGACGTATCTCTCATTTGATGTTGTCTGGGGTCTGTATCCATTGTATTCACAATATCCACTGTATTCACAGTATCCACTGTATTCACAGTATCCACTGTATTCACTGTTTTAGACCTTGCTAGACATATCTTTCATTTGATATTGTCTGCGGTCTGTATTTACTGTCTTGGACCTTACCAGCTGTACCTTTCATTTGGTACCTTCTGGGGTCTGTGTCTCTATTTGTTAGACTGAACCAGGCGTGTCGTTCGTTCGATACTCTCCTGGAGTCTATGATTCTTTTGCCTTTGTCAGCAGTCCTCACTGCTGAGGCATATGTTATTTCCCTGTTGTCTTTTGCTTCCTTTAATAATCAAATTCAGTATTTTGATAATGATAGCAGTTAAGGGAAAACCACTTTTTACCACATAACACTGACCAGTCTTGGTAGAAGGCTGCTTTGATTAAAGAAAATATAGGATTTTCTGGAAAGAACTTTAATACATTGTAAACACTTAAACTATTACTTTATAAAGTTATTTGATTGAAATGTCACTAAACACTTATGAACTCACCAGCATTTGTAAAAATGCTGATACTCGCTTTTCAAATAACTTGTATTCTCAGGTTAGCATTAGACAGGTACATCCCCGGAGCTGTTGATGAAGATAGCTTAGTACCGTGCTGTATTTATTCTATTACTTGTATTACTTTGATGTATTAATGTAACCATGTAAAATTATTACTATTAATGCAATGTCTTGTTGTACTTTGATTACTATAATGCATGTGTTCTGATACTTGACATGACGTCATCCACCCCAGAACGTTTCCGCCGTTCCGGTTCTGGGGTGTGACACCAAGGGCTCCAACAACTCATCTTGTTGGCTTAAGACAAATATGCATGAGTCATCAAGATCTTTCTGGAGAATTTCATATTCTAATTGCTATGGAATTACTGTATAGAAGACAGGAGCTGCTGGATAGTCCTTACTGGCCAGTAAAAGTAGAAGCTGAAGCTAAGTATGAAGAATTTTTGTCCAGAGGTGTTCTAGTCTAGCTGATTTTGAACATCATCATATTAAGGGAGATTGTAAGGTCAAACCTTGTAATATGATGATGTTTGAAACTGGTCACTCAGCGTCAGTATAAGCGTCAGCGTAACAGTTGTTCAGTGTATAGCTTAATATTCAACATTTTGTAACAAATTTAGTACTTATCTAATTTCCATAGTTATCGTCTATTAGTTAGCTGGTATATCCCTGATTTGTAGGGATAGCCTAGAATAGTTGTATATATTCGTTTGTACCGGGTTGTGATAGGTACGCCTTTCGAAAACCCTAATAGCCGCTTTGTGCATACGATAATCTCTTGGTGAGATTATCATTCTTAGTGAAAGTTTTCTTTGTGAATCTTTATTGTTCTTATTTACAGTCATTGTTTGATAAGTTGTTTGATCTTTGGGTCGTTCATTACGGCCAATAGAGAGAGAGAAAGGAGCGTATGTGTGTAACTGTGTGAATCTTGTAAGGGAACTTCATTCTAATCAATTCAAACAAGATTCATATTATTCTTCTTCTTCTCCTTCTCTTCTATTTGATCTGACATCATCCGTTTGATTGGGATTCTGCACCATCAAACGGATCTAATTAATACACAGGCAAATTAGGGACTTACAGAATCGCTGGGGGTTGATTCCTATTCCCATTTGTATTCCCAGCTCCACTGCGGGTTCTTACCATTTTGATCTATACACCAAATAAGGTGAATCTAGATCTTAATTTAGGATTGACGTTTTAAATCGTCCTTATCACTCCGAAACGTTTATATGCTAGTTCTAATATCGTATTCGTACGTTTAGAATCCTAAACACATAAGGTTTCCAGATCCGGTCTGCAACAGACCATAGATCCGATCAAACTATAGCATAACAAATCATTTAGCACGTAAAAGCAACTTAGGCATCATTCCTAAAATAAACTAGTGCTTGTGTCTATTCAGGTGTATTACCTAAATCTATTAGACACATTCCTCACAATCATTGCTTAGCATTCTAAGTTTAAGTCTAGAAATAAATCCATATTCCTAGTTCGCTTAAACTAATGCTCTGATACCAACTGTGACATCCCCATTTTCTCGGCCAGAAAAGACCGATTTTGTTTATGCTTTGTAAAAATCAGAGTACTTCTTTTCATAAAAATGTTGAGGAATTTGTTCCCAGAAAAACACGATAAATACGTTATCAAAACATTTTCGAAGAAACGCATTTTATTCATTTTAAAATGTTTGGAATGTCATTGTCAATACAGAAACATAAGCATAAACGGAACTTACATTTATTTACACTAGTGATCTCTTTAATCTCTCAGTGTAATGTGACTTCATATCAACACCTGTGATATAAATAAACTGAGTGGGTCAGGTTGGGAAACCTGGTGAGTACATAGGGTTTTCAACCCACAATAATATAATTATTATGTTTAAACAATCAAACAATCAACCCAATTACCCATCCCCATTATCTTCTTTAGTCTTAAGGTTATACCTTAAGAATCAACTATTCCTCGTTCGTTCATTCCTAAGGATCATCCTAAGGGATCAGCACGAAGTCCATCGTTGCCACGGTTTAATCAACGGGCACTAATTCTGCATAGTCGCCAGGGCTTAGGCAAGTCTGCATAGTCGCCAGGGTTTAGGCAATAAGTCTGCATAGTCGCCAGGGTTTAGGCATCAAGTCTGCATGATCGCCAAGGTTTAGGTATCAAGTCTGCATGATCACCAAGGTATTGGCATCAAGTCTGCATGATCACCAAGGTTTAGGCACCAAGTCTGCATGGACGCCAGGGTTTAGAGTACACCGGGTGAACACATCATTCACAACACATACAGGTTGCGAGCCTACTAGTGTTCCACTGGACTGTCTAGAATAGTCCGTGGTTGTCATCCATACTCTGCTGAATGACGGGGCCACCATTTGGAAAAGGCTTCTCATATCGTCCACCTCTTACCCTTACCTCGTGGTCTATAACACCTCTCAACTCATATTCCATCTATTACATCTACCCATGTTTTACCCCAACATTTTCGTAAATATAAAATACATATACAATTTAAATCATTTAAAACATGTATAAAATCGTTCATCTAGCATAGACAACAAGTACTCAGATAATATGCACACATAACACGTAATTTATATAGAATACTTCATATCTATGTGTAAGATGAAAGTAACTATGCACTCACCTGAAAGGTGGTGACTCGACACTCGGACAGCGCTTCGATACTCTCAAAACAATTTTCCTTCGATAAAACCTAGTATCAATACAACTAGGGTTTAGTCTAATGATAACCGCAACAAATTAATAGTTTGACTATTATTACTATTATATAAGCGTTAAACAATACTTATATAACTCATAATAATAGCCCATATAATTATTTTAAGGACCTAATATCATTACTATAATTATTTGAAAGCTATATTAAAAATTGCGTAAGCGTAGATCACTTACAACGGATTTTACAGAAAACCAGGCTTTGCTCGGAGCAGCGTTTCTGAAACCGAAAGACCCTTTTTTCTCGGGACTCCGAGAGCCTCGGGGCTTCCCTCGGGAGCTAGGGGGTTTACCTAGGGTTTAGGAGTAGTTTGGAGCTTTAGAGAGAGAAATATTTTAGAGAGAGAGAGGATTTTGGTGCATGAAACTCGGCACCCTTCGCTGCCTTTTATATGCTGAAGTTCGGACATTACGCTGGGCGTTCAGCATGCTTACGCTGGGTGTTCTTTGGATAGGACTGCGAGGCGGCGAGTCTTCGGTGGTGCGATGTGGGAAAGCTGGATCGAAAGCGCTAGGCGTACGCTGCGCGTACGAGAGCCCGGACGCTGGGCATAATGCAAGGGTGGTGTGTCACTCATCTGAAGCGGGTACCGAGTCACCAATGGAGGGTCTAGATTGTGCCACGTCATCGATCGAGCAACAAGCTTCACAATTTTGAGTCTAAACTTTAAAAATTCGTATCTTTCGCATACGAGCTCCGTTTTTTACATTCTTTATATCCACGCGAACGCGGGAATGTACTCTACAACTTTTCTTTAGACTCCGTCGGCTAATTTTGACTTTATTTAAAAGTTACATTATTAACAGGCCGGGACATGATTGGTCCGTTAAATTCTCATAACTTCTTCATCCAACATCCGTTTTCGCCCATCTTTTTGTCGTTACGCTACTCTTAACGAGATCTTCGATTCTCATTTAGGTTGTTTCGGCTAAAATCCGCTCGATCTATTATTCGAATTTCGGGTTGTACATGGCTAATCCGAAACTTCGAAAAATCATAATTTCTTCATTCGAAATCGGATTTGGGCGTTCTTTTTATGGACGCTCTCGATTTAACGTATTCTACGACTTTCATTTAGACCGCTAAGGCCAAAACTCGCTCTATCATAAATTCACTATTTACGCTTCCCGGTGCCGTGTCGGTTCTGTCGTGAAACTTCGACGGGTCATAACTTCTTTGTTATAACTCAGATTTCGGCGGTCGTTATATGTACGGAAACCTTGTAATATATACTACAACTTGGCTAAGATTATTTATTCTAAATAATCTTTTGTAGAAAAGTCATTTTCGACCCCTATTATCTTTAGATTGACTAGCCCGGATCTACGGGCGTTACAAATACCCTAATCTAGCATACATTGAAATTGATATCTATAATAAAAACAAGTTTAGATGATACCTTTCACTGGTTGCAAGAATCCTTGATCTTCAAGAAGCTTAGTGTCACAAGTGGAACACCTCTAATGGCTCACAAACACCACAAGAAAGAGAATGATCTAGAAGAGAGAAGGAGAGAAGCTGATTTTTGGCTATAGTAACTCTTGGGTTCTTGGTGTAGCCGAAACTTGAAGCCCTGGGGTAGCTTATATAGCTGAGCTGCTAGGGTTTCAGTCAAAACCCTAATTGGATGACTTAGGCCCTAAGCAGCCTGAGAACCATCTAGAATAAGGCCTCCTTGGCCAAAATTAGAGTGGGCTTCCACTCTTAATTTCGTCCCCCTTATGTCCAAGAAGATCCACAACCCAAAACCAACTATCACACAGTTGACAGTTCCAGTCCCCATTATTTAATTAATCTCTTTTAGCTACAAAATTAATTCATAATTATAACTTATCCTTTAATATATTATTCATATAATATATTAATAAACCATAATAACCTCTCTCTCTCTCTCTCCATAAATCATATTGTCAAGTTGCTTTGGTGAAGGCAACCCAAAAGGACCATGCACAACCTGGTCAAGTACATACCAAATATAGTTAGGGGCTTAGACACTAATCCAACAGTCTCCGACTTGGATAAGTCTAGTGTGACATCCCCAAAATCTCGGCCAAAAAATACCGATTTTCATTTATGCTTTTAAAATAATTTCAGAGTAAATCCTTTTGATTTGAAAGAGTTGCGGAATTTGTTCCAAAAAACAAAACGTGATAAAACAATGTTTACCAAAGCATTTCATAAAAGAAATGTATTTTCATTATATAATCAAAACTCGGGATGTCATGTTCTGATACAGCCCATAAAGCATAAACGATAACATTACAAGTCATTCAACAATATATACATATACAGACTTGTAAACAAAACAACTTGATGGTTCATCCATCCTATGCCCTTGCGCCACTTCCTGTAATACAAATAAAACTGAGTGGGTCAGGCTTGCGAGCCAGGTGAGCATATAGGGTTTTCAACCCACAATAAATAATAATATTTAATTCCACCAACCAACAATAATCCAATTACCCATTCCCGTTATTCTCACTTTACATCCCTAAGACATAAGGGAATCTAGTCTAAGAATATTTCATCGGGGCGACAACACATGCTTCGGGGGTTCCTCACCAATATAAGTCAAATAAGGCAACCATAAGGGGGATGGAGTACAGCGAATGAACACCCAAGTTCATTAACACCTACAGGTGGCGAGCCTGCTAGTGTTCCACATGACTGTCTAGAAAAGTCTGTGGTCATCATCTAAACTCCGCTAGATGACTGAATCAAAACAACAACGAGGCCTCTCATCTGTTTATTACACACCAACTATCTACCCATGTTCTACCCAACATATTAGTAGATAAAAATATACATTTTTATACATAGTTTAAAAACCTGTATAGCATGATTTAATCAATACATATTCCACATAACAGATGAGGCCCACACACATACCACGCATTTCATAGAAAACAAATCAGATCTATGAGATAGAAGAGGGTGAATATACATTCACACATATAACTCAAAATATACACATAACACGTATTTCGTATAAAATACTTTATAATTATGTGTTAGAAGAAAGTAACCACACACTCACTTGATCAGAAGATGATCGGACAGCACTACGACTTATAGAAGTAGTATTCTTAGGCAGATCTGGAAGATCTTCACAAAAAACCGGACTCCTCGCGGGCAGAGCTTCGGCTCGGGCATCGCACTTCTCGGGATCTTCGGGGCTTCGGGACTTGCTTCGGGGCTCGGGAATGATACCGGGTCTTCGGGGTACTTCTGGCACGCAAAACGATGAAAAAACGGGAGAGAGAAGAGAGAAAAAGAGCAAATGAGCCGGCTGCCCTCACATCCTATTTATAGGAGGCTGGAGCCTCGGAGTACGCTGGGCGTACAGCAGTACGCGGGGCGTACACGTCCGAATCGTCATGGCATGTGTCATCCGAACAACTCGAGTGCGAGGCGTGTCATGCTTCGCTGTACGCTGGGCGTACTTCGGATCAGATCCGTGACTCCTTCGGATATACATCCGAATTAAAGATTAAATTTAAATACAAATTATTTAATAAACTTCGGAAATTCATATCTTCTTCATACGAACTCCGTTTTCGACGTTCTTTATATCCACGCAAAGGTGAGGCTACGCTCTACAACTTTTGTTTAGACTCCGTCAGCTAATTTTGACTTTATTTTTATTAATTATTTTTAGTAGGCCGGGACAGAAAAACTTCGTTATAAATTCATAACTTCTTCGTTTGACGTCCGTTCTCACCTAACTTTTCATCGCTTCGATACCAACAACGAGATCTTCGATTCTCATTTAGATTGATTCGACTAAAAACTGCTCGATCTCAAAGCGAGTATTTCGGGCTGCATACCGCTAAGTCGAAACTTCAATAAATCATAACTTCCCCATACGAAGTCAGATTTGGGCGTTCTCTATATCTTCGGAATCCTTGTTTCAACCACTACATCTTTATGCAAAGATATCGGGCTTATCTCATACTTTAATTTTGACGCTTATTTTATTCTTAATTCATTAAATTATAATAATTAAGAAAATAAACACATAATTCACATAATTCACATAATACTCAAATATTTCATCATTAATACTCCAAAAAGAGTCACAAGGGTTAACCTAGACTATTACATCAACGAAAATGCCTAGCCTGGAAACGCGGGTGTTACAATTCTCTCCCCCTTAGGATGATTCCGTCCCCGGAATCACACGTCAACGAACAAATGCGGATAGCGACTCAACATGTCACTCTCCGTTTCCCAGGTGAGATATGGCCCATTCGAATGTTTCCAACGAACAAGCACTAATTTGACCATCTTGCGTCGAAGCTTCTTAGTCTTTCGGTCAACAATTGCCTCTGGTTCTTCAATTAACCTCTTTTTTTCATCAATTCTCAATTCAGAAATTGGAATTATATCGGGAACTTCTCCCGTGAACTTCCTCAAATAACACACATGAAAAGTGTTGTGAATTCCATTCAGTTCCTCTAGTAGTTCAAGCTTGTAAGCTTGGTTACCAATCCTCTGAAGAACTTTAAACGGTCCAATAAACCTTGGACTCAACTTTCCCCTTTTTCCAAATCTTATAAGTCCCTTCCACGGCGAGACTTTAAGCAAAGTCGAATCTCAAACTTCGAAGGTCATTGGCCTTCGCTTCTTGTCAGCATAGCTCTTTTGACGATCTTGAGCTACTAACATTCTTTCTCTAATTATTTTCAACTTTTTAGTAGTTTGATGGACCATCTCGGGACCCATAAACTGCTTTTCTCCAGCCTCAAGCCAACAAGACGGCGTACAACACTTATGTCCGTACAAAGCTTGATAAGGTGCCATCTTTATGCTCGAGTGGAAACTATTATTGTAGGAAAATTCTACCAAAGTTAAATGTTCATCCCAGTTACCTAGGAATTCCAGGGTACATGCTCTCAGCATATCTTCAATTGTTTGTATTGTTCTTTCACTCTGGCCATCAGTCTGCGGATGGTAAGCTGTACTTAAACACAACTTGGTACCCATTTCCTCTTGTAGACTTTTCCAAAACCTTGAGGTGAAAAGGCTGTCACGATTCGACACAATCGTTAACGGAACACCGTGAAGCCTCACAATTTCCTTCATATAAGAATTCGCAAGCTTATCCATAAACCATTTCTCCTTGGCTGCCATGAAATGCGCACTCTTAGTGAATCGATCAACGACCACCCAAATCATGACGTGACCATTCTTTGTTCGGGGCAGTTTAGTGACAAAATCCATAACAATGTCTTCCCACTTACCCATAGGCACAGGTAATGGTTCTAAACTCCCGTACAGTTTCTGATGTTGTGTCTTTACTCTCGCACAAGTCACACACTCAGCCACATACTTTGCAACATCAAGCTTCATCGTCGACCACCAGTAGTAGGGTTTTAGGTCCCTATACATTTTAGTGCTACCGGGATGAATCGAGTACATGGTTTTGTGAGCTTCTTCCATCAGAAGATCTCTGACTCCTCCTGTCTTAGGTATCCAAATCCGATCTTGGAACACCTTCAGTCCATGACTGTTTACACCGAACACCAACGTTTTTCCCAAACGTTCCTCCTTTCGGTCATTCTTCTCAGTAGCTTCGCTTTGAGCTTTCTTTATACTTTCCAAATTAGTCGAGACAACTTCAATTCTCAATGCTCTTGGCCTTTTCCTTTCAAGATTGACTTTCCGACTGAGATCATCAGCAACAACATTAGCTTTACCAGGATGGTAAAGTATCTCATAGTCGTAGTCCTTGAGTAACTCTAGCCAGCGTCGTTGCCTCATATTTAACTCTTTCTGATTAAAGAGATATTGGAGACTCTTATGATCAGTGAAAAGTTTGCACTTCGTGCCATAGAGGTAATGCCTCCATATTTTCAGAGCGAAAACTACCGCTGCCAACTCCAAATCATGAGTCGGGTAATTCTTTTCATGCTCCTTCAGCTGTCGAGACGCATATGCTATCACCTTTTTTCTTTGGTTCAAAACACAACCCAATCCAACCCAGATGCATCGCTATAAACAGCGAAGTCTTCAACTCCATCGGGTAAAGAAAGTATCAGTGCCTCGCATAGCTTCTTCTTTAGTTTCTCGAATGCTTCTTTATGCTTATCACTCCAAGCAGAAGTAGCTCCTTTGTGGGTCAAAGCTGTTAATGGAGTAGCAATCGAAGAAAAGCCTTGGATAAACCTTCGGTAATATATGGCTAATCCTAAAAAGCTTCGGATCTCCGTGGGACTTTTCGGTTGCTCCCACTTCATTACAGCTTCAATCTTTGCTGGATCAACCATTATCCCTTCTTGGTTGACCACGTGACCCAAGAATTGGACTTCATGAATCCAAAAATCACACTTAGAGAACTTTGCATACAGCTTCTCCTTCTTCAAGACTTCTAACACTTCTCGTAAGTGTCTGCCATGCTCCTCTTGGCTTTTTGAGTAAATCAGAATGTCGTCTATGAACACTATCACAGATTTATCTAGAAACGGATTACAAACCCTATTCATTCAATCCATGAATGCTGCCGGGGCATTGGTTAGTCCAAACGACATAACCAAGAACTTGTAGTGTCCATATCTAGTTCTGAATGCAGTCTTCTCGATATTTTTCTCTCTTACTTTTAGCTGATGATATCCTGACCTTCGATCGATCTTCGAGAAATAGCTCGAACCTTGCAATTGATCAAACAGGTCATCAATCCTTGGCAACGGGTATCTATTCTTTATTGTTGCCGTGTTCAGCTCTCTGTAATCAATTCACATTCTCATACTTCCATCTTTCTTTTTCACAAATAACACCGGAGCTCCCTAGGGTGATGAACTAGGTCTAATGAAACCTTTGTCCAATAACTCCTGAAGTTGCATCATCAGCTCCTTCATCTCCGTCGGTGCTAATCGATACGGTGCTTTTGCGATTGGCGTGGTTCCTGGTAAGAAGTCAATTCTGAACTCCACTTGTCTATCAGGTGGTAATCCAGGAAGATCTTTGGGAAATACTTCCGGATAATCACACACCACTGGAATACTCTGCATCACCTTCTTTTCCTTCTTAGCATCGATCACAAATGCTAAATATGATGTACATCCCTTGGTTAAACACTTCCTGGCTTTCATTAGGGAAATGATTCCAGAATTTACTCTCCGTTTGTCCCCGTACACCATAAATGAATCCTTCCCAGGCGGGTTTACTTTAACTATCTTCTTCTTGCACAAAATTTTGGCATCATTGGCGCTAAGCTAATCCATTCCCAGAATGATGTCGAAACCATTAAGTTCGATAAGCAATAATTCCTCGTGAAAGTTCTTCCCATTAAGGTCGATTAAGATGTTTTTCATACGATGGCTAACAGGTACAAACTTGCCACTAGCAACTTCGACTAATAAAGCATTATCTAGTCTATCAACAGGCAAGGCTAGTTTTCTACCAAACTCATGTGAAATAAAGGAGTAGTTGGCTCCAGAATCAAACAAAATTTGAGCAGGTAATTCGTTTATGAGAAAGGTACCTGAAACGACATCAGCTTCATCCTTCGCAGCTTCGAGTGTCATCTGGAAGGCTCTCGCCTTCGGCTTTGGTGGAATGTTGGGCTTAGCTGCCTCCTTCTTCTTTGGACAGTCTTTCAAAATGTGCCCCTCTTCATTGCAACCAAAACACATCCTTTTTTTGTTCGGACACTCATTGGCAAAATGCCCAATTTTTCCGCACTTGTAGCAGGTTACGTCCTCACTACATTTTCCAAAGTGCTTTTTCTTACACTTATCACACCACTTCGCTTCGCCTCCTTTTCCTCCACCAAACTTTTTCGAATCAGATTTCGAAAATTTTCTTTTCTTACCGGAACCAGATGTTCCCTCAAACTTTCTCTTCTCACCAACCTCAACCTTGTCGGTGGTTCTCCCCTTAATCATGTTCTCAACAGACTTGGCAGCCTAGATAGCTGCCTCTAGAGTATGTGCCTGACGTACTGGCACCTCGTACTCCCATGGGAGTCCCTTCGCATACCGGTCCACCTTTGTCAGCTTGTCTGGGACGATACGCAAGGCAAACTCCATCTTATCGGTGAAGTTATTGGTGTAATCATCAAATGACATGCTGCCTTTCGTCAATGCCAAAAACTTATTCTCCAACTCCAACAGATTTTGAGCTGAGCAGAACTTGCGCTTGAACTGCACCAAGAACTCTGCCCATGTCAATTGCAGTGGCTCATTAGGGCTTAACGTCTTCCCTAGAGTGTTCCACCAACGAACGGCTCCACCTCGGAATTGACGCACAGCATAGATAGTCTGCAACTTGCCTCTGCAGCCACAAGTCATGAAGGCTAACTCCATTTCGGAGATCCAATCCATAACTCCAATCAGATCCTCCTTTCCATTGAAGGTCGATGGTTTGCAAGTATCGGGCTTATCTCATACTTTAATTTTGACGCTTATTTTATTCTTAATTCATTAAATTATAATAATTAAGAAAATAAACACATAATTCACATAATACTCAAATATTTCATCGTTAATACTCCAAAAAGAGTTACAAGGGTTAACCTAGACTATTACATCAACGAAAATGCCTAGCCTGGAAAAGCGGGCGTTACATCTAGTAACTATAAATGCAACTACTATCCAATTAGCAATCGTAGCTGTCAATGACGCTGTCGAACTCTGATCTTATATGTAACCTGTCCTTTAGATAAGGGATCATAAAGTCCACTGTTCTAGATATCGTGCAGACAATTACATGGAACATAGTCATACTTATTGTCCAACAGTTTGTTTCTCGATCTTTGATTTGTCTGACATAGAACTTAATTGAACACATCAATTCAGTCCTGACCGGGCCCGACACATAAGTCAAACCAAATCCTCGAGGGGCCCAGATATTGCTCTTATCCTCTTAGGATAAAAGGAACAAAAAAACTTCGACTTATATTCATTTACCATTCACTCATCAAATTATACACAACAATGCGTTTTATAACATCAAGTTACCGATGCATTTACGCATTATCAATGCACAACCAACTCGCAAACAATAAATCATATATCTAGGTTTTAATACCATAAGATATTATCGTCTTGCGATCAGTCGAGATAAATTCCATGAAGTGATACCAGCAAGCGCGGGTTTAATCCAATGCTCAAATGTTATTCATATGCACTCATGAACGTTGCAACAAACCTTTTTTTTATGTCTAATACACTTTAGACAATCTACAAACCAATTTATAACAATCTTCTTTCATACCTACTCCCAAAGTATGAGCGACTATGGAACGTTTGAATAATCTTATTATTCAGGAAGTTAAAACATGCAAAGTGAAACAATAGGTAAACAATCAACTTAAGACAATAACTTTAATTATAAATAATACTCCTTTATTTAATCATCAAATGTCAATTATATTTATCTATTACACGTTTCGAAACCATCTAATCTAAACTATTATCATCCTTCAGCTCGATGCTCCTAGCATGCTGAAAGTGCTTAACCCTACTCAGTCCCTTCGTAAGGGGATCTGCTGGGTTATCCTCCCACGATACCCTCTTTACTACGAGGAGTCCCTCTTCCACCCGATGTCGAATAAAATGATATTTCCTGTCGATATGTCGAGATCTACCATGATCCCTCGGTTCCTTGGTCAAGGAAACCGCTCCTTCATTATCATAGAAAATTTCCATGGGCTCCATTATGGCTGGCACAACTCCAAGGTCTCCAATGTAGTTCTTCAACCATATTGCCTCCTTTGATTTTTCGCTCGCCGCTATGTACTCTGATTCGCATGTTGAATCAACTACGGTCTCCTTCTTGGAACTTTTCCAAGTCATCGCTCCTTCATTTAAGGTAAAGACCCAGCCCGATTGCGAACGGTAGTTGTCCCCGTCGGTCTGAAAACTGACGTCACTATACCCTCGCACCCTTAAATTATCACTCCCACCAAGGACTAGAAACCATTCCTTGGTCTTCCAAAGGTACTTAAGAATATTCTTGATTGCAGTCCAATGTGCTTTGCCAGGGTTCCCTTGATATATGTTGACCATGCTCAAAGCGAAGGCCACATCAGGGCGAGTACAAGTCATCGCATACATGATTGAGCTAACTGGGGAAGCGTATGGTACTCGAATCATCTCTTCTATCTCGACTTCGGTACTCGGGCTTTGAGTCTTACTCAACTTGGCATTACTTTGGATTGGTAACTCCCCTTTCTTAGGATTCTCCATACTAAATCGTTTTAGTACCTTGTCGAAGTCAGTATTCTTACTAAGTCCTATTAGCCTTTTACTCCTATTTCTCACTATCCTTATTCCCAGAGTATAGGCAGCCTCTTCGAGGTCCTTCATAGCAAAACGCTTCCCAAGCCAGGACTTGACTTCCTGTCGGGTCGAGATGTCGTTTCCTATGAGTTGTATGTAATCGACATACAATACGAGGAAGCTAACTATACTCCCACTAACTTTGACATATACACATGATTCATCCTCGCTTCGCAGGTAACCAAACTCTTTGACTTTATCGTTGAAACAAACATTCCATCTGTGAGATGCTTGTTTCAATCCATAAATGGACTTCTCAAGCTTACACACTCTATTGGGGTGCTTCACACCGACAAGACCCTCTGACCGACTCATGTAAACATCCTCAGCCAACTTTCCATTAAGGAAAACGGTTTTGACATCCATCTGCCATATCTCATAGTCATGAAATGCAGAAATGGCTAGCATCACCCTAATAGATTTTATCTTCAAAACTGGTGAGAAGGTCTCATTATAGTCAACTCCGGGAGTTTGAGTAAACCCTTCGCAACCAATCGCGCCTTATAGGTGTGTACTTTCCCATCCATGTTGGTCTTCTTCTTGAAGATCCACTTGCACCCGACCATCTTACGACCTAGCACATTGTCAACCAAATTCCAAACTTGGTTGTCATACATGGACAGAATCTCGCTGTCCATAGCCTTTTTCCATTTCACAGACTCCGGGCCTACCATGGCTTCCTTGTAGCTATTAGGTTCATCCAAATTTATTAGTATACTATCACTAATAAATGTATCACCTTCACTTGTTATATGAAAACCATAAAAAATAGGCGGAAAACTAACTCTACTGGAACGTCAAAGAGGTAAGGATTCGTCAATCGGTTCAACCGGATTTTCCTCCTCGGGTTGAGCACCAACGTCAGAGGTTCCTTCATTGCTCGAATCTTGAAACTCTTCAAGATCGATTTGCCTCCCACTGTCCCCTTGGTTTATGAGTTCTCGCTCTCGGAAAACCCCACTCCTCGCAACGAAGACAACATTATCACTCGATCTATATAAGAGATATCTAAAGGACTTCTGCGGGTAACCGATGCAAATACACCGCTTACTACGAGGTTCGAGCTTTTAGTGAGTCTCTCATCTTACGGAAGTCTCACAAACCCAAACCTTGATATGTACCAACGAAGGAGCTTTTCATGTCCACATCTCATGAGGTGTTTTGGCAACCTTCTTTGTAGGGACTAAGTTAAGGATATGGGCAACAATCTCTAAGGCATACCCCTAGAATGAGATAGGTAGCGAAGCACGACTCATCATGGAACGAACCATGTCTAACAAGGTTCGATTATGCCTCTTAGCCACACCATTCAACTGCGGTGTCCTAGGCAGCGTCAATTGCGAAACGATTCCGCATTCCTTGAGGTAGTCATGGAATTCAAGATTTAGGTACTCTCTACCTCGATCGGATCGAAGCATATTGATTTTTCTGCCCAACTAATTCTCCACTTCTTGTTTCAACTCTTTGAGCTTTTTAAAAGTTTCTGACTTGTGCTTGATTAAGTAGATATACCCATATTTGCTACAATCATCGGTGAAAGTCACATAGAAGCGGATCACATCCCTTATGGTGGATCTAAAGGGCCCAAACACATCGGTGTGTATGAGATTCAATAAACCCTCACCCCTTTCACAAGTACCGGTGAAGGGTGACTTGATCATCTTTCCAAGAAAACAAGACTCACACACGTCATCGTCCTTAAGGTCGAATGACTCCAACACTCCATCCTTTTGGAGTTGGGCTATGCGTTTCTTGTTGACATGTCCAAGACGACAATGCCACAAGCATGCTTTATCCAAACTATTGGTAGAATAGAAAACACCATTAAGATAAGCATTAATAGAATCCTTTTCATTATCAAATGAATATCTAAATCCTTGTCTATACAGACCATGAAAAGAAATGATGTTTCTTACCATTTCTGGCGAATAGCAACAATTATTCAAATCTAGTCCTAATCCATTACTAAGCACTAAAGAGTAAACTCCAATCTTGGTGACAGGCAACGATCTTCTACTCCCCATGATTAAGTTTATTTTCCCATGCTCCACATCCCTATTTCTTCTTAGGCCCTGCAAATAAGAACAAATTTGAAAACCACGTCCTGTATCAAGTACCCAAGAAATAGCATGTGATGAATCATTAGATTAAATAGTTTAAATACCTGCGAAGGAAGGCTTGATCTTTCCATCCTTGATGTCTTACAGATATTTCTGGCAGCTTCGTTTCCAATGCCCCTTTTCATGGCAGTAGTAGCACTCTGCATCCTTTGGGTTGGAGGTGGGTCCAACAGAACCAACCTTGGTTTCACTAGAAGAGGTTCCATCATGGGACTTTCCCTTATGGTGGCTCTTTGAGGGAGCCTTCCTTTTCTTACGTTTTCCTTGCCCAATAGCCAAGACAGGGGCAGTAGTAGGAGTACAAGTTTGTGCAACGGACTTGTCCTTGAGGTTGTTCTCAACAGTCCTCAAGAGACCTTGAAGCTTGCTCAACGTGACCTCCTCTTTGTTCATGTGGTAGGTCATGCAAAACTGGTTGAAGCAGGGTGGCAGCGAATGAAGAATGATGCCAATCGCCAGCTTTTCATCGAAGTTAACATTTAACTTCAGCAGGCGGTCAACATACCTCTGCATCTTTTGCAGATGAGTAGTGACAGATTCAGCGTGTCTCATCTTGATCGTGTTCATCGAAGTGATGATCTCGTACCTCTCCTGCCTAGCACTTTGGTGATACCTTTCAACCAAGTCCTGATGCATTTTGTAGGGATAGGAGTCCTCATAGGAATTTTGGAGTTCAACAGTCATGGTCGCTAGCATGGTGCAATGGACTTTCGTTGCATCACGCTCATGGGACTCGAAGGCAGCGATCTCTTTGGGAGTGGCATTGTTCATGTCCACCTCTTTCAGCTCCTTATCGAGTACGTACTCCTTGTCCTCATAGCGCATGATCATCCTTATGTTACAGATCCAATCGTTGAAATTGTTTCCGTTGAAGATCACCCTCCCATACAAGTTCATCAGTGAGAATGAGGCATTTGAGCCAGAAGCGTTGTTGTTCAAGTTCGACATCTGAAAAAGGAAAAGAGACAAAGTTTGATTGGATAAGAATCCCCAATTAAACACCCAAATGAGAAATTAGGGCTAGGATCCAACAACATTATTTGCAATTTAGAAGAGGGATGTTGTAATCTAAACAACAAATAATTTGAAGGTAAGTGAATCTAATTTCCACCATGAAAAACAAAAGAGAATTAAGTTTTAAATGTATTGAAAACTCCTAGATCTTTTGAGATTCATTGAACTTTTTAATGGCATGTTTAAATCTCGATATGCCCCTCAAGTTTGTGACTGGGATACCGAGGATCACAAATAGGGTGTGAATAACTATGCAAATTTACATGGTGCCCCCAATGTTACAGTCACCTAATCGACGTGACCGTTAACTATACGCACTCCATCGATATATGACAAACATCGATTCACCCTTTTCCACCTTTGCTTAGAGCCAAATTAGTGTGCCGGTTAACCACTAACGTCTTAGCAAGGGTACAAAGTGTAATTTCATTGAATAACATCAAATTCACATTTTGCCTAAAGTAACTAAGATTGTGAATTTTATAAAAACATTTAGTTACTTTATAAATCATTATACTTTTAATGTGGAAAGGGTTGCCCTATCCTACCCGATTGGCTAACGACCCTCCACCAATCAAGGAAGCGGTGGGTGAGAGTGGACACCCATTAAACGACCATTTTATAGGCCATAACCTTATACCCCCTTATAGACCGGCTCCATGAATGAGGCCTACTAACGGTAAGACTAGCATTTAAGTTATACATATATAATAATTATTCTTATAATATTATAATAGTATAGGGTGAATTTTAAACTTGAAATTAAAATTCTAGGGTTTGGAATTTAATAATTTCAAAATTATACTTTTAATCCAAAAATTAAATTCCAAAACTTGAGGGCAAGTTTTAAAGTATTTCAAAACTATCTAGATCAAAATTCAAATAAATAATTAAACAATTAATTAGGTGATTATCTAATTTTGATCTAATCCAATTTCATGCAAGATAATGATCAAATAATCCAAATAATTAACATTTATCATATAAGGAAATAATTATTCAATTAATTTGAAATTATCTTTTATTTTGGCAAGGATAATCACCCAATATAAATAAAATTCATATTCTATTAATAAAAAAACGAATTGATAATTATCCCACAACAAAATAGGCATAAACTCCCAAAAATCCCTCTGTCTGACAGCCCGACTCGTCGAGTCCCCTTATGGACTCGTTGTGTTCATCCTACTCGTCGAGCCCACCTTGGGACTCGACGGGTCTGTTAGGCAGAAGACCAAAAAATTGATTTTTCAAGCATGAATGAAACACAAAGCATCAAATGCAACAGAAACCAATCAAGGCTCTGATACCACTGATGGGTTTTATACAAAAGAACAATCCTATGTGCTCATGCAAAACCCTAAAGCTTGGATCTAGGTTTCTCTATTGTACCTGCAACTGATCCAAGACTTGAATACCCTAATCTAGCATACACTTGAATTGACATCTATAATAAAAACAAGTTTAGATGATACCTTTCAATGGTTGCAAGAATCCTTGATCTTCAAGAAGCTTAGTGTCACAAGTGTAACACCTCTAATAGCTCACAAACACCACAAGCAAGAGAATGATCTAGAAGAGAGAAGGAGAGAGGCTGATTTTTGGCTATAGTAACTCTAGGGTTCTTGGTGTAGCCAAAACTTGAAGCCTTGTGGTCCCTTATATAGCTGAGTTGCTAGGGTTTCAGTTAAAACCCTAATTGGATGACTTAGGCCCTAAGCAGCCTGAGAACTGTCACAACTGGCATTTTGGCTAGGAAGTTCTGTATTCTTGTGATCAACTCTTGTACAACTAAAAGTTCTAGGTTGATGTTATGTACCAATGTTCATTCCAAAATCAAAGCAATGAATCAAAACCCACTCAAGAAGCCCATGACCAAATACGATACATCTCATATGGATTGAAAACCCTAGAAATCCCAGTTCAAGTTATTATGGACTTGGATTCTCTTATTGGGCCTAATGGACCATTAAACTTTCAAATTGGTCATTTTGGGCTAGGTAAACCTATTTGGGCCTAAATTAGACCCACATTCATGAAATTAGGGTATTTTGGAGCATATGGGCTAAGAATGATCCATCTTATTTTATTGGGCCATGATAGGCCATAACTAGTTTCATAAGCCCTAATGGGCCGTAAACTACCTCCTTGAGCACCATTGGGCCATGAACTCTCATAAGGGCCCAATGGGCCGAAAATATCATTTAGGCTCCATAAATTCAAACTAAGTCAATGAATGGCCCAAACTATCTCATATCCTTTCTCCTAGCCCATTCTCGGCCCAACATTAAAAAAAGGAAAATACCTTGGGAAATAAGGAGTGACACCTCACTTTTGTTCAACATACATCCAAGGAGATTGCCTCCCATATATCAAAACTTGTCCTATCACTCCTATAAGTCAACCCCTACCTTTCCCTCTCTCTTCTCTAACCCTCGGCCATCCCTCTCTCACTCTAATCTCTCTTTCTCTCTCTCTCTCTCTCTCTCTCTCTCTCTCTCTCTCTTTCTCTCTCTTAAAACTTAACCATTATTCTCTCAAGCACACAACACTTCTCCACCCATTTTCTCTCAAGAAAAACCATGGATGCAAGGGAAATAATCAAGAAAATCATTTCAAGTTTTACATAGTGAACCATCTAAGTTCAAGATCTACTAAAGAAAGCTTGCTAGGATCAAAAATCTTCTTCCACTTCTTCATCAAAACCGATCCATCACCCCAAGGTGAGTTCATACCCCCTATTTTCGATTTTTACTTGGTTTTGAGGGAGAATACAAGTTGCTTTGTGTATATCTATGTGTATATGCATGAGTATGTGTGTTTTTCATGACTTATTTGTTGATTATGTGCTATTTACTTCATAAATCTAAAAATATGTTAAGAATATTAAGTTTATCACTTGGATCTACATGAAAACCTTGAGAAAAGTATGTTTTATAACATATAATACAAGTAAACTAATATATATGGGATTTATACACTTAAAATAGCAAAAATGAGAGTTGTGTTCAAAGATCTATAAACTAAACTAAAAATTCAGCCCTTGACAGAAAAGTTTGGGTTCAATCTCGAACTGTTTTGACCAACTTAATAATAATATTTTTCAAAACTGTTTTACATGAAAAACGTTCATGTCTATACCTTTAAAATGACTACTCTCACATTTTCATACGATTTTTCTACAATTTTTGGCGAATTTTACAAAACTACCTATCATATTTGAAATAATTTCGGACCAGCCTGTGAAGGTGAGCAATTTCACACTTGCTAGAGGCCATTAAAAATCCTGAGAAAAATTGTGAACAAAGTAGACAAAATTTCCAAACTTTCAGAATTTACGGATCCAAATTTCGACTTACGATAATTTTTCTACAAATTTTCCAACAACTAGGTCAGAAAAGCAAAAAACCAGAAAAATGTGTATTTTCACAAAAATCAAGCAAAAAATAATATTTTTGACAAAAATGGGTTTAAAATGTTATTTTCACCACAAACTGGGAGTAAAGTGTTATTTTCACAAAAATTGGGCCTTAATTGTAAATTTTTGGCTTAATGGGCCAAGAACGTCATTTTTACAAAAGTGGGTCTTTTATGTTATTTTAGTGAATACTTGAACTAGAACCAACAATAAACTAACAAATCAATTAATTTTGATCATTTTTAGGTTATTGGGCCTTAGTGGCCCTTTTATATGTTTGATAGGTTTTGTATACTATTTGCGTGCTATTTGGGCCTATAATACCTTACATGTGAAATGGGCCTTAGTTGTCCTTTTACATATATTTTAGGCCCATGTTATATAATCTCATTCATATTAGGTTTTGAAAGGACTCACATGTTTAGCGATGCCCTAGTGGCTCACTTACATGGTTCGTTGGGCCTGGAATGAGTTTTATATGTTTATCTTCGCGTAAATTCAATTAAGGATCTAGTGAGTTTTGTCGCTTGACACCTATTAAGTGTTCGATCGTAGCATGTAGTTATAATCAGAGTCTCTTTGAGGGAGAGCGGGGTTTTGTGTATAGATCTGT
The DNA here is from genome assembly GCF_002870075.4 of Lactuca sativa. Lineage (NCBI taxonomy): Eukaryota > Viridiplantae > Streptophyta > Magnoliopsida > Asterales > Asteraceae > Lactuca > Lactuca sativa. Next base: position 8,620,964 of record NC_056623.2, on the reverse strand, counting down.
ACGGGGATGACACGCCACACTTGAGTTGTTCGCTACAGTTAGACTACATCAGTGTAGGGTGACTATAACCTTATTCTATTTTCAGTCGGCGTTCACAAACACCAAGACAGGCAAATTGTCATTATTTAGTATGGTTATGACGGCTCACTTAGAGGAATTAACTTTATGAAGTTTGCGGAAGACTATTTTCTTTTATGATTGGATTAATCGGAAACTTACTCACACTGGTAACCCACCTCGGTGTTGGTATGACAGTATTATCTATTTTCTTTTATAATTGGATTACTCGGAAACTTACTCACACTATGTGACATCCCCATTTTCTCAGCCAGAAAAGACCGATTTTGTTTATGCTTTATAAAAATCAGAGTACCTCTTGTAATAAAAATGTTTGCGGAATTTGTTCCCAGTAAAACATGATAAATACGTTATCAAAGCATTTCCGAATAAAAGTATTTTTATTCATTTTAAAACATTTGGGATGTCATCGTCAATACAGAAACATAAGCATAAACAGAACTTACATTCATTATCACTAGTGATTTATATCTCCTTAATCTCTCAGTGTAATGTGACTTCATATCAACACCTGTGATATAAATAAACTGAGTGGGTCAGGTTGGGAAACCTGGTGAGTACATAGGGATTTCAATCCCACAATGTTATATCATATATATAATTTAGAACTCACAAAATATACAATTTCACCATATATGTATAAGCAACTCTTATCCCACCCCGTCGATCCTCACAACGAGACTACCCATACTCTCAAACCCAAGATTAACCGCTTTACCTAATCCATACTCCCAGATTAAAAATTAACGGCTTTACCTAATCCATACTCTCAGATTAATGACGAATGGTTATGCCTAATCCGTACTCTCGGACTAGGGACGAATGACTAATCCATACTCTCAGATTAATGACGAATGATTATGCCTAATCCATACTCTCGGACTAGGGACGGATGACTATGTCTTAATCCATACTCCCGGACTAAGGTCAACTGGCTATGTCTTAATCCATACCCCCGAATTAATGACAGTTGACTATGTCCAATCCATACTCTCGGACTAGGGACAATGAATGTGTCTAATCCATGCTCCTGGATAAATGACATATACTACAGTTCTATTCTCTGAGTATAACTCACTTGTACTCGTAAGAAAATACTACCCAATATTCCTCATAATTAATTTAGCTCTACTTTTTATCCTAAATCATCATATATAATCAGGTATGTTCTTTAACACGTATTTCAGGCAACATCAATTAACTTGCACATAAACATATAATTAATACTTCAATCAATAATTGTATTAAAATCATGTTCATGAAAGGGACTATGCACTCACCTGATACGGTGGTGATTCCGAACTCAGATAGCGCTTCGCTTCTTAATAAAATAATTTCCTTCGACGAAACCTAGTATTATTACCACTAGAGTTTAGTCTATTATTCGTCGAGACTAATTAATAGTCTAGCTATTATTACTATTATATAAGTGTTGATCAATACTTATATAACCCATAATAATAGCCAAAGTACTTATTATAAGTTCCTAATAATGTTACTATAATTAAATAAAAGCTATTTAAAAAATAGTGTAGGCGTAGCTCACTTATATAACCCATAATAATAGCCAAAATACTTATTATAAGTTCCTAATAATGTTACTATAATTAAATAAAAGCTATTTAAAAAATAGTGTAGGCTTCGCTGGAGCAGCGTTTCTGAGCCGAAAGCTTTTCGTCTCGGAGCCATCGGGCGCTACGGGGCTTCCTTCTCGTTCTAGGGAGGTTCCCTAGACTTGGGAGGGGTTTAGGGAGGCTAGAGAGATGTTAGAGAGAGAAAGAAAGGCTTATGGTGTGAAGAAAATATGAGGAGGTCACCCTTTATTTATAGGAGTTTTATAGTAAAGTAGTCTCTAAGCTTCATTTGTATCTTCCGCGTACGAGCTCCATTTTTACGTTATTTATATCCACGTGTTGGTATTTTACGAGTACTACAACTTTCATTTTAGACCCCGTCGGCTAATTCTTATTGTATCTCAGATTTACAAAACTGTATTCGAATTCGCCGCGCTCGAAAAGTAGAGACTAAGCTTCGTCCATCTCTTTTGCATACGAGCTTCGTTTTCAACGTTATTTATATCCACGTGCTGGTATTTATGAGTACTACAATTTTCATTTAGACACTGTTGGGTAATTCTCATTCTATCTCAGATTTACAAAACTGTATCGAATTCGCCGCGCTCGAAGAGTAGAGACTAAGCTTCATCCATATCTTTCGCATACGAGCTTCGTTTTCGACTATCTTTTTATCGTTTAATTCCTATTTGCGATATATTCATTTCTCGTTTAGATTATTTTGGCTAAAAATCGACCGATCTAAAATTCGAATTTTCGGGTTGTGCACTGTTATGCTAAATGTTAGAAAAATCATAACTTCCTCATACGAAGTCAGATTTGGGCGTTTTTTTTATGGATGTTCTCAGTTTAACGTATAATAAAACTTTGGTTTAGATAACTATAGCTAAAATTTCCTCTATCGTAAATTCACTATTTACGTCTCACGGTTCCGTGCCGTTTTTGCCGAAAAACTTCGACGGGCCATAACTTCTTCGTTATAACTCAGATTTCGGCGTTCTTTATATGTACAGAACCCTTGAGATATATTCTACATCTTGGTTACGATTAATCCTTCTAAATAATCTTCCATTAGAAACTCATTTTTGACGTTCATTGTCTCTAAATTAGCTAGCCCGAATTTGCGGGTGTTTCACACTGGTACCCCACCTTGGTGTTGGTACGGCAGCATTATCTATTTTCTTTTATGATTGGATTACTCGGAAACTTACTCATGCTGGTACTCAACCTCAGTGTTGGTACGACAACATTAACTATTCTTCTTTTACGGGAACATCGGGGTGTCCGGGGACATTCTATTTACATGCTCTTCAATTACTTTTGACATTCTATTAAACAATAACACACATGCATTAATACAAGATCAGACATAAACATACCAAACTATTTTAAGAAAATACATGATTTTCTTGTGATTACAAAGTTATACAAATCATTTTCTCAAATATACTTATGAACTCACCAACATCATATATGTTGACGTTTTTAAAATAACTTGTATTCTCAGGGACTCGTTAAGCAGAAGAATCAACCAGAATAAGAGATTTTGTTTTGTGTACTATTAAACATCATACATTGAATGTTTTGGTCATGTTTAAAAGATTGTATTTGATGTAAACAATGGCAAGAACCTTCTGGAATAAGGCCTCCTTGGCCGAAATCAGAGTGGGCTTCCACTCCTAATTTCCTCCCCCTTATGCCCAGGAAGATCCACAGCCTAAAACCAACTATCACACAATTGACAGTTCCAGTCCCCATTATTTAATTAATCTCTTTTAGCCACAAAATTAATTCATAATTAATTCTTGAGTAATATTAATTAAACTATATGATTTCTCCTTTAATATATTATTCATATAATATATTAATAAACCATAACAACCTCTCTCTCTCTCTCTCTCTCTCTCTCTCTCTCTCTTTCTCCATAAATCATCTTGTCAAGTTGCTTTGGTGAAGGTAACCCAAAAGGACCATGCACAACTGGGTCAAGTACATACCAAATATAGTTACGGGCTTAAACACTAATCCAACATTGGGATGAGCTCGTATCCCCATTAGGAAAGGAAAGGTGACCCAAGTTATGGGTTTTGAGCAAAACATCAATCTTATGGTGCGCATGCAAACCCTAAAGCTTTGGATCTAGGTTTTTCTAGTTGTACATGCAATAATCATCCAAAGCTTGTAAACCCTAAATCTTTCATATATAAATTGAAAACTATGACTAAAAACAAGTTAGAAACATACCTTTCAATTGTAGCTTGATAATCTTGAACCTTTGAAAACTTAGCACCTCAAATGTGATGCCTCTAATAGATCACAAACACAAAAAGCAATTGGAGAATATTAGAGAGAGGGGAGGAAGGATGATTTCGGCTCTAGGGATCCTTAGGGTTCAATGTAGCCGAAAATCAGATGCCAAGGGGTCTTTATATAGTTGAGGATTTAGGGTTTCAGTCCAATACCTAATCTAGTTGCTTAAGCCCTAAGAAACCCATAGGAATCTTCCAGAACACCTAGCCTTGGACAAAATCCTTATGGGCTTCCATAAGATTTCGTCCACCCCTTTCCTAAGGGTTCCTCAGCCATATTTCAATTATCTTATAATTACGATATCAGTCCCCTTAATTCAACTAACCTCTTTTAACCACAAAATTAATTCTAAATTAATTCTTGACCAATATTAATTAAATAATATGATTTCTCTTTTAAGATATTATTCTCATAATATATTAATAAATCACATTTATCCTCTTTCTCCATTATTCATCCAGTCAAGTTGCTTTGGTGAAGGAAACCCAAAAGGATCATGCTACTATCGGGTCAAGTACATACCAATTATAGTTATGGGCTTAGACACCTAATGCAGTAGTCTCCCACTTGGATAAGTCTAATAACTATAAATGCAAGTACGAATTCAAATTCCGATTAGCAATTGTAGCTCTCAAAAGCCGCTGTCGAACTCTGACACGTCCTTTAGATAAGGGATCGTATAGTCCTCCGTTCTCAAGATATCGTGTGGACAATTACTTGGAACATAGTCATACTTATTGTCCAATAGTTTGTTTCTCGATCTCTGAGTTTTCTGACATAAAACTTAATTGAACGCATCAATTCAGTCCTGACCGGGCCTGACACATAAGTCAAACCAAATCATCGAGGGGCCCAAAATATCGCTTTTAACCACGTAGGATAAAAGGAACATTTAAACTTTGACTTATATGCTTGTACAATTTACTCATTAAATCATACATAACAATACGTTTTATAACATCAAGTTACTGATGTGTTTACACATTATCAATGAACAACCAATTCGTAAACAACAACTTATATATCTAGGTTTAAAGACTATATGATATTATCGTCTCACAATCACTTGTGATTAAATTCCATTAAGTGATTCACGTGAGCGCGGGTTTAATCCAATACTCAAATCATATTTCAGAAGCACTCATGAACGTTGCAACAAATTTTTGCTATCTCTAAACGCTATAGATAGTCTACAAGCCAATTCATGACAGTCTTCTTTCATACGTACTTCCAACGTATGATCGACCATGGATATTTTAAATAATCTTATTATTTAGGAAGTTAAAACATGCAATGTGAAACAATAGTAAATAATTAACACAAACAGTAAATTTACTTATAAATAATACTCCTTTATTTAATCATCAAATGTTAATTACAATTTATCCATTACAAGTTTCTAAAATCTATCTAATCACTAAAAATAATATCGTACTTCAGCTCAATGCTCCCAGCGTGCTGCAAGTGCTTACCCTACCCAGCCCCTTCGTTAGGGGATCTGCTGGGTTCTCCTCTGACGATACCCTCTTTACTACGAGGAGTCCCTCTTCTACCCGATGTCTAATGAAATGATATTTTCTGTCGATATGCCTGGATCTGCCATGATCCCTCAGTTCTGTGTTAAGGCAACCGTACCTTGTTATCACAGAAAATATCCATAGGCTCCTTTACGGCAGGTACAAATCAAAGGTCTCCGATGAAGTTCTTTAGCCATATCACCTCCTTTGACGCTTCGCTCGCTGCTATGTACTCTGATTCGAACATTGAATCAACTACAGTCTCCTGCTTTGGAACTTTTCCAAGTCACTGCTCCTCCATTCAGGGTAAAGACCCAGCCCGACTACGAGCGGAAATTATCTCGATCGGTCTGAAAACTGGTGTCACTATACCCTCACAGTCTCAAGTCATCACTCCCACTGAGGATAAGGAACCGTTCCTTAGTCCTTCATAGGTACTTGATAATGTTCTTTACTGTGGTCCAATGTGCTTTATCAGGGTTCCCTTGATATCTGCTGACCATGCTCAAAGCGAAGGCCACATCAGGGCGAGTACACGTCATAGCATACATGATTGAGCCAACTGCGGAATCATAAGGTTCTCGGCTCATATCTCCTATCTCGGCTTCAGTACTTGGGCTTTGAGTCTTACTCAACTTGGTATTGCTTTGGATTGGTAACTCCCCTTTCTTGGAATTCTTCATGCTAAAACGTTTTAACACTTTATCCAAGTAAGTACTTTGACTAAGTCCTGTTAGTCTTTTACTCCTATTTCTTAATATCCTTATCCCAAGAATATAAGCAGCTTCTCCAAGGTCCTTCATAGCGAAGCACTTCCCAAGCCAGGACTTAACCTCCAGCAGGGTTGGGACGTCGTTTCCTGTGAGCAATATGTCGTCCACATACAATACGAGAAAGCTAACTATACTCCCACTAGCTTTGACATATACGCAGGACTTATCCTCGATTCTCAAAAAACCAAACTCTTTGACTTTCTCATCGAAACAAAGATTCCATTTGCGAGACGCTTGTTTCAATCCATAAATGGATTTCTCAAGCTTACGCACTCTATTAGGGTGCTCTACAATGACAAAACCCTCTGGCTGACTCATGTAAACATCTTCATCCAACTTTCCATTGAGGAAAGCGGTTTTGACATCCATTTTCCATATTTCATAGTCATGAAATGCATCTATGGCTAGCATAACCCTTATAGATTTAATCTTCGCTACTGGTGAGAAGGTCTCATTATAATCAACTCTGGGATTTTGAGTAAAGCCCTTTGCAATCAATCACACCTTATACGTGTGTACTTTCCCATTCATGACAGTCTTCTTCTTGAAGATCCATTTGCACCCTGACCATCTTACGACCTGGCACATTGTCAACCAAGTTCCAAACTTGATTGTCATACATGGACTGAATCTCGCTGTCCATAGCCTCTTTCCACTTCGCAGACTCCGGGCCCACCACGGCTTCCTTGTAGGTGTTAGGTTCATCCAAATTTATTAGTGTGCTATCACTAATAAACGTATCACCTTCAATTGTTATATGGAAACAATACAACACAGGTGTAACACTAACTCTACCGGAACGTCTAAGAGGTAAGGACTCATCAATCGATTCAACAGGAGTTTGCTCCTTGGGTTGATTGCTAGTGTTAGAGGTTCCTTCACCACTTCATTCTTGAAGCTCTTCAAGATCAATTTGCCTCCCACTATCCTCTTGGCATATGAGTTTTCGCTCTTGGAAAACCCCTCTCCTCACAACGAAGACAACATTCTTAAACGGGACTAATTAAAGATATGGGCGGCAGTCTCTAAGGCATACCCTCGAAATTCAATACTAAGGTACTCACCTCCTTGATCAGATCAGAGCAACTTAATTTTCTTGCCCAGCTGATTCTCCACTTCTTGCTTAAACTCTTTGAACTTTTCAAAGGTTTCTGACTTGTGCTTGATTAAGTAGATATACCCATATCTGCTATAATCATTGGTAAAAATTACGTAGAAGCGGTTCGCATCCCTTGTGGTGGATCTAAAGGGCCCACATATATTGATATGTATGAGATCCAATAAACCCCGACCCCTTTCACAATTACCAGTGAAGGGTGACTTGGTCATCTTTCCTAGTAAACAAGACTCCCATGTGTCATCGTCCCTAAGGTCAAATGACTCCAACACTACATCCTTTTGGATTTGGGCTATGCGCTTCTTGTTGACATGTCCAAGACGACAATGCCAAAAGCATGCTTTGTCCAGACCATTGCAAGAATCGATATGCAACACATCATTTCCTAAGTTGTCTACAACCATCACAGTTTCATATATTCCATTACAAGGCAATGCTTCAAAAATAGGAAGTCCCATTAAAGAAAGCATTAATAGACCCAATTTTTTAATTAAACAAAAATCTAAAACCTTGTTTATATAGTCCATGAAAAGAAATAATGTTTCATGCCATTTCTGACAAGTAGCAACAATTATTCAAATCTAAACCTAACGCACTACTAAGCACTTAAGAGTAAACTCTAATCTTAGTGACAGACGACACTTTCCTATTTCCCATGATCAAGTTTATCTTCCCATGTTCCACATCCCTACTTCTTTTTAGACCCTGAAAATCAGAACAAATATGAAAACCACATCCTGTATCGAGGACCCAAGACATAGCATGTGATGAGTTATTAGATTGAATAGTATAAATAACTGCGAAGGTGGGATTTATCTTCCCATCCTTGATATCTTGCAGATACTTCGGACATCTTCGTTTGCAATGCCCTTTCTCGTGGTAGTAGAAGCACCTTGCATCCTTCGGGTTGGAAGATAGAGCAACAGGACCAGCTTTGGTTCCACTAGAAGAGGTACCATCATGGGACTTTCCCTTGTGGATCTTAGAAGGAGCCTTCCTCTTCTTTCCTTTTCCTTGCCCAATAGCCAAGATAGGGGCAGCAGTAGTAGAAGTGGATGTAATAGATTTGCCTTTTAGACTACTCTCAACAGTCCTTAGGAGGCCTTGAAGGTTGCTTAGAGTGACATCCTCCTTGTTTATATGATAAGTCATACAAAAATGATCATAATAGGGAGACAAGGAGTGTAGAATTATATATATGGCTAGCTCTTCATCGAAGTTGACATTCAACTTCAGCAAGAGGTCCACATACCTTTGCATTTTTGCAAGTGGGTCGTGATGGACTTTCCATCCTTCATTTTGGTAGTGATCATTGCAACAATGATCTCATACCTTTCCTGCCTAGCACTTTGATGATACCTTTCCATCAAATCTTGGTGCATCTCGTATGGGTAGTAGTCCGCGTAGGACTTTTGGAGTTCAACGGTCATTGTTGCGAGCATGATGCAATGAACCTTCATAGCATCTCTCTCATGAGTCTCGTACACAACAATTTTCTCGGGAGTAGTAGTGTTGTGGTCAATCTCCTTTAGCTCTTTGTCGACAATATACTCTTTGTCTTCCTAGCGGGTGATGATGCGAATGTTGTGGATCCAATCGTTAAAGTTAGACCCATCAAACATCACCCTCCCACAAAAGCTCATGAGTCAGAATGAGCCAGAAGGGGTTGACCCAAAAGCGTTGTTGTTTGGAGTATACATTTGAAAAAGAAATGATACAAAGTTTAGATTGGATAAGAATCTCCAATTTAACACCTAAATGAGAAATTAGGGCTAGGACCCAACACAATTATTTACAATTCAGAAGAGGGATGCCGTAATCTAATTGCAAATAACTCGAAGGTAGGTAAATGACAATTTACCAATTTCCACCATGAAAAACGAAAAAGACAATTAAGTTTTAAATGAATTGAAATTCCTAGATTCTTTTGAGATTCATTGAACTTTTCAATGGCATGTTTAAATCTCGATATGCCCTTCAAGTTTGTGACTGGGATACGGAGGATCACAAACAAGGTGTGAATAACCATGCAAATGTACTCGGTACTCTTGATGTCATTTACCACCTAATCAATGTGCCAGTTAGCCACACACGCTCCATTGATCTATGATAAACATCGAGCTACCATTTTCTACCCTTTTTAGTCCCAAATTAGTGTGTCGGTTATCCATGCACGCTCTACTAACAACATGGCAAGGTGCAACGTGTAATTTCATGGAATAGCATCATTTTTCACATTTTTTTCCTAAAATAACTAAGATTAGGAATTTATAAAAACATTTAGTTACTTTATAGATCATTATACTTATTAATGAGGAATTAGTTGCCCTATCCTACCGTTCGATTAACAACCCTCCACTAGTCAAGAGTGCGGTGGGTAAGAGTGGATACCCAATGACGGTCATTTTATAGGCCGCTTCATGAATGAGGCCTACTAACGGTAATACTAGCTCATCTTAAACATACATACATACATACATACATACATACATACATACATACATACATACATATATATATATATATATATATATATATATATATATATATATATATAATTGATAATCTTATAATATTATAATAGTATAAGGGTTGGATTTTAAACTATTAAAATTTTTGGGTTTAGAATTTAAATATTTCGAAATTAAAACTATTAATCAAAAAATTTAAATTCCAAAACTTGAGGGTAAGTTTTGAAACTTTTCAAAACCTTCTAGATCAAGTTTCAAATAATTTGTGATTATCTAAATTTGACCTAATTCAGTTTATGGCAAGACAATTCATATTAAATAATGCAAATAATTTATTTTATCTTATAAACAAATAATTATCTTATTATTTAACAATTATCTTCTAATTGGATGAGGATAATCAATACCATATTGGATAAATGAAATTTTATAAGTTAGAAACGTTTATGATAATTATCCCAACCCAATTCAAGTAAAAATCGCGAAAAATCTGCTAACAGACGAACCGACTCGCTGAGTCACAGACTGGACTCATCGAGTAGCCCTGACTCGTCGAGTTCATCAAGGGACTCGACGATTTCATCAGGCAGAAGCAGATTTTTTGTGACATCCCCATTTTCACGGTTAGAAAAGACTGATTTGTTTATGCTTTATTTGAAAATCATAGTATATTTTTAAAGAAATATATCGCGGAATTTGTTCCCACAAAAACAAGATAAATATATTATCAAAGCATTTCCAAAGAAATGTATTTTGTTAATATTAAAACTTTGGGATGTCATCGTCAATACTGATACATAAGCATAAACAGACTTTACATTTATTTACACTAGTGATAAGTTATAAAACTAACTTGAAGATCGTTTGGATCTTTATAACAGGTAAAATAATGAATGCGAAAACTGCAAATAACACAAGTATGGATCAAAGTGTGTCGAATGATTAGATCAACAATCCTCAGCAGAGCTCGATAAAGAACTTCCACTGTAGAGGATTTAGGGTTACAAGAACGATAAAGAAATTATGCTCTGATCTATCGTAATAATCGTTTTCTATATTCCCTCTAATATGCATGCAAGCATATATATTTATACTAAACCCTATCAAGCTCTCGGTTGGACAGGCCCAAACCGGAGTTACAAAACTGGACTAATAAACGAGCCCAATAGACGCAATCTATAACAAAACGCTACCCAACAATCTCCCCCTTTGCGTCAAATTGGAGCGAGATTACTTCTTCTTTTTGCTTGGGCCAGCAGCGGGAACCTTCTTCTTGACAGTATCAAACAGACGTGACATAAGCGCAAGGATCGTCTGTCTGAACCGAATGTACCAGTGTATCATGTCGTCGAAATACTTGACATCATCCGCTGTGTTTTGTTTGCATCTGTGGATGATCCCCAACACATGCTCTAGGCAAGCAGTGGTGTACAGATGCTTATTAGCTAAGGCAAAAAGACATTTCTGTCCTTCATTCCTAGTGAACATGACTGAGTTTCGCCTCGAGTCAATTTTGCCCATCTGCATTTGGTTCAGATCACTGGCCGAGCCAACAGGAGATATTGTTGGTTTCTTCTTGAAGACGCTTGCAATCTCCTGATCCATCAGTGCAACTTCCATAATGTAGCACACCAGCATCCTCTTGAGATGGTCAATGATCGGACCATATTCAGCTTCATTAGTCAGAAGGATGTTGTGCAGGATGATCCATCATGGGGATTGAGGTTCGGAAGATCTGCTAAAGAAATAGCATGTTCGGTTTTGGCAAATCCCCTAAGCACCTTGAACCGAACGTTAATGAACATCCCTTCAGTGTACGGTTTCAAGACCCGAACGTTGATAATCTTCTGAGCGCTCCAGGTTTGATATTGGGGTTGAGCAGCCTTCAGATAGAATTCAATTAAGTCCCGATCAACCTTGGGATGAGGATGAGGGAACTCTGCAACGTTGGCGAAGGCATGAAAGATGAACGCCTTTCGGGTCAGTGGCATGTCGAACTGAGAGTCGACAGTATTGGAACAGTCAAAAGAAATAACTGGTTCCATCCACAAGATGCTCGGAGTGTCGATTGCTTCCTTTACCATCCTCTCGAGAGTCCAAGCAGGAAAAAGAGTTTTCCTACTCTCGAGAAGGTCGTGGGCTTCCTTCTGTTTGCGTTCCGCTTCTTCAGCTTCTTTTGCCACACGAGCACTATCATCAGCCTCATTGCGTCGACTTTTACGTTTCAACAAGTCGGTAATGGTTTCTTCGTCATCTTCCTCTTCTTCCTCAGCAATCTTCTTGCCTTTATCTTTCACACCCGAACCAGAGGCTTGGCCTACAGGAGGAGGTTCGGTTCTGTGAGTTGCCTTTGAGGAATGAGGTGGTTGAGATACAGACTCCTTTTCTCCCCCTTGTTTCGGAATGGACACGAAATCGGGTAGCCCTTCAATTTTGCTTAACAGGTCTAGGGCGGGAGCGAGCTTCTCTGCAAGGGTACGCCTCACAGAATGGTTAAGGATTGGATCATGTGCTTCGAGGATGTTGGAGATGGCTGAGTGGACATCCGAAACACATGTCTTAATGACCTCCCGTTCGGACCGAAGAGTGTCAATCTGCTGTTGAGAATGGGAGAGTTGAGCACTCTTGACTTTCAGGGCAGTGGTCTTCTTTGCCAAAACATCCATCAACGAGTTCTCAGCCGCCAAATCTTCTTGAAGCTTTGAGAGACGCTCGTCAATAGAAGCATGAAATGCTGAGTTGTCGTCTATAAGCGATTGACGAAGTGAAGCAAAAGACTTCAACTCAGTAGAGACAAACGTGGCCAACTGTTGAACAATTGGTTCCAACGTAGTCTTGGTGATAGTAGCACTCTCCTATAAAGACTTTAACAGGGCAGAGGCATCAGAAAATAGTTTATCAACTTTTTCGGTCACAGCCTGACAGGCTTTCGTTGAGGCATCGATGGCGGAGGATGCAGAAGCGATAGAATCTTGCTGAGCCCTTGAGAAAGCGTCAACAATCTTTTGAATAGCAGCTTCAGAGAGTGATGATTGAGACGTGGAAGAAGAGGCAATAAGCAAGTCGAACTTGTCATGGAGCTCCTTAAGATGTTTCTTTGTGACCGGAGCGTCATCATCATCATCGCTCTGCACCTGAAACGGACTGTAGTAGACCGAATCAAACGTCATTTTTCCCCGCCAAGGAAAGGGTCGTCTCCGTCAGAGGCGTGACCAGGAGATGGTGGTGGTGGTGGTGAAGCTGGTGGTACAGTGGTATGGGTAGGTTCGGGTTGGGTTGTTTCGGGTGTAGATGTAGGGATAGGTTCGGGTGCTTTTTGGGTTTCGGTTGTGTTTATGGTTTCGGGTGCTGTTGGAGGTTCGGTTGCATCAGTATGAACCCCCGTATCAGATACGTTGGCTCTAACATTTGCAGTGGATGTTGTGGTTACTTCGGTGAATATTGGAGGTGGCATTGGGATTGAAGTGTTTGGAATGTGGGTAAAGGGGTTTATGGTGGGAATGGAAGTAGGAATAGTTTTAGGAGGAGAGGGAATTGGAGAAGGAGGGATTTGAATCTCAGGGGTAGGAGATCTGGGTGGTGTGTTGCCTCTTGGAGAGTCGTCAGAATCCGAACTCTCACCCTCTGACTCACTGGATGAAGAAGCGATAACCAGCTTTCTCCTGGGTTGAGTTTTTCGCCTCTTTTGCTGCGGAGACTGAGCAGCTTTTGTGGGTTTCCTCTTCTTAGGAGAAGGGCCTTTAGCCCCTTTCGCCACCTGTTTCCCTTTTTCAGCCCTCTTGCCTCTTGGAGCAGGCTTGTCAGCTTCATGAATCGATTTCAACATCTCCGGTGTGAGATCCCTCGGACCAGAACACCTGAATTCTTTGTAGGTTCTGATAATCCGGCTGTCAGCTGGAATGTCAGAATACATAGATTCCGGAATGGAACCATTGAAGGGAAATTTGGAAGCATCTGAGACGATGATCTTCGTGGTATGAAAGGTACCAATCGAAGACATCGGTGCATCGGCGACAATTGGGACGTTGTACTTGTCCATCACCCACTTCGTAATCAAGGTCCAAAACCTAGCATAAGACACCTCTGAATGCCGTGAAGAAGAGGAAATACTCTAGATGAGTTGTTGCCAAAGAACAAACCCATAATCGACATTGATGCCATTGTAGACACCATACAAGATGGACAGAAACAGTCGACTGGAGCCATCAGAGCCAGAACTCCTTTCAGAAAGGCGTTTGAATAACACAGTGAACAATCCGTTCCACTGTGGTGGCAAGCACGACTTCTTGAATTTGGCGAAGGAAGTAAGCACCTCCGTATAACCCATATTGTAAAACATATTGAACAGGTGCCCCATTGGAATTGTCTCTGGATTAACCCTCGTAGGGTCAGCGTCAAACCCTAACAGGGAGCAAAATCGTTGCTTGGAGATGGACGCTTTGTGATGAGAAATGTCAAAGAAGATCCTGTCAACCACTTTGTCGTAATGAGCAGTCGCATAGATTTGCGACAGGAACTCCATTGGAACGGATTCCGCCCTTGAAAGTGCAGGAGCAATCGGCGAAAACTTCAAGCACTCGATAATGGGGAACATGTAGGAATCATAAGCATGAGGGGTTAGGTAGATGATGAGGCATTGTTGTGGGCGAATAGGCCGTATGTGGGAAGTGGCGTGAACAGAAGAAGAATCAGCCATTGTTTGAAGAAAGTGGAGAAGATGATGAACAGTAAAAGTTCAGAGATTTCTTGCGCTCCGGGAATTTTAATTGCAGTAAAGAGGTAAATGGTAGAGGATGTTGCCTTTTATACTGGGGTTTAAGGAGAGAGAAAGATCTTCCCAAATCTTTGATTGAGAACGGAAGGGTTTTTTGGAGTTGACTGATTCGTGACAGTTGGGGTAGCCGATGATCACGCATGAGAGAGAATGTCAAATCCCTAATAACACGCCTCCCATCAAGCGTCGTTTAGATATGAAGCGTTTCAGATTCACACGCGCCTCTTCTGCTTCATTTAGAGAAGAACCGTTTCAAATTCACACACGCGTCTGCGATGTCATTTGGAGATTAGACGTTTCCAATTCGCACGCTTTCTCTTTTACGCCGTTTGAAATCAAACCGATTGGACTCCTGCCTGAGTCAGCAAATCTTCATCTTATCCCTTTAAAGTGTAACGGTATCTTTTGAACAATGCTCCCACATGGATTAAAATTGACCACAACATATAATTAACCACCAATCCAATGAAAAAGCCTGTAATTATTAGAACCAGAGTTTTGGAAAATCAAAGATTTTCATGCTAAGGGTGTAAAAGAAAAGAAATAAAGCAATCTGATATGGGCATATTTAATTATAAAATTCATGCATTATCTTAATACTTTATGTTGATTTTATCTCATTTAATGAACAAAAGGTACTTAATTAGTTTATAATTTCATTTTTCAACAACAATTACATGCTCGGATGGAAAAGGAAGCGGAATTGGCGATTGGACGCTTGGATCTTGGATTTTGAAGAAAGAAGGATGTTGCTGGACAGCTTGACCCCTCGTCAGTGTTTTCGCCATATCTCATGAACCGTAACTCCGATTGACGAGATTCAAAAAAGTTCTGAAAAGTAGACACAATTTCGGACGACTTTCATGTTTTGAGAAAATGTTGATTCGAAACGTACTCGGCGAGTAGGGCCGATTACTCGGCGAGTTGTATCGAACTTTCGCGATTCTGGACGCGCTGACTTGCCGTACACGGGTTTTAAGTGATGTAATCGGCGAGTAGGTCATTGGACTCACCGAGTAGCCTCTGTTTTGTGAAAATCTATATAAAGGGACTTTCAGATCGATACCCTAGCATGGAGAGAAACCCTAGGAGGCTGAGAAACGATTAGAAGTGCTGCTAGGTCGTGAGGGACTGAAGAATCAACCCTACATTCAATTGTGAAGAGAATCAAGACAATTTTGGTTTATTCTTAGTAACTTTTTGATTTGAATCATGTTTACATACTTTGATTTCGTTTTTGAGTTTATGTTTACTGCAATCATGAGCTAAAAACTTATTCTTCTGTGAGGGTAGACAATTTTGTGAACATGGATTGATTATTTGAGTAGGATTAATTTTAATTGGTAATTATGTTTAGTTAAGCTTGTTAAAGAACCTTATGTGTTGACGATAACTATTCTTCTGTTAATAAATTAGTAATTAAGTTGTATGAACATCTCTTAGTTATTAATTTCATATGATTTATTGTGACCACATAGTTGTATGTCTAGGAATAACGAATGTGAAACTAGAATTAACTAGAAGATAGGTAAGTTAATGTGTGAGATTGTTTGATGAACATCAGCAATAGGTTAATTGAAGGGTTAATTTAATTAACCATTACAAGTCTTACTTAACCCAAATCAATAATCTAGGAAACCCGTTAATTTAGACAACTGGCCATTGCTTGAGTTAATTTGTTTTCTAAGAATTAGGAATAGCGAACGTGAACCTAATTATCTTAATCGGTAGCCAATGAAGAATTAATCCGATACATTAAAATCATCCATGGGAACAAATGAGTCGTACCTAAACAGAAGTCCTCTTTACTATTGAATTTAGTTGGTAATTAATTGTTTTAGTTGCTAGTTAATTAACTTGTGTGTTGGTTATTCTAATTAAGTTACTAGTCTTGTAAAACTAGAGAAAATCCTCTTTCTGTTATTTTTTTTATTTAGATAATATTAGCATTTATTTTAATTGTTTACCGTTCCCTGCGTTCGATACCCTACTTGCTTGAACTATATTACTAATCGATAGGTACACTGCCTTTCGTGTGTTTATTTTGTGTCTAAGTTAGTAGGATTAAAACTAGTTTGTTTCACACACATCAAGTTTTTGGCGCCGTTGCCGGGGAACGGTTAATATAGTTAATTTTATTTGCTAATTGTTATCGGTTTTATTTTATTGATTATTTTTTTATTTAGTTTAATTTTTATCTTTATTTTTTATTATGTATTTTCCAAATCTCGATGCTTTTGATGCTTTTCTTGAGGAAGTAGTGCAGGAAGATGAGGAATATGACTCAGATGAAGATTTGAAGAAATTTGATAGATGGTTAGATAACATCTTGTCTAACGATCAAGAACAATTTGAGTCACAAGAGCTAAAGTTACAAGATGAAGAATTTAATCCAGAAAGAGATTTGGAGGAGCTGGAAAGGTTGTTAGCAGAGAGGTCGGACGAAGAACAAGAACAAGCTGAATTGCAGGAACCAAGTTGTGGTTTGACCATTACCACGACGTGGCCCCCTGTTCTTCCGGTTTGTGTTTCGAAGCATGGGGTGACGACTCCAACTTTGGAGAATGTTCTGAAGCACGATCCATTTTTGATTAGTATCCAACCGGTTCCAACCCTTATCAAGATTCTTGGGTTATATGAATTGAAGCTCGTTTGGCCAATTTTAGAAGCAAAGAGTCAAATTTTACAAATTGGTCCACTAAAGAAAATATTTAATGCAATGGATGGATGGGCATCAAATTTATTAGAAGTTTATTAAGTTGAGAGTCCAGCTAAAGACTCGCACAAAAAGAAGCGCTTGCGGGAGGCAACCCGTCATTAGAGTTTTCTTTTCTTTTTCTTTTTAAACTTCTAGTGTTTAAGGATAATTTAGGATTTTTTTTATTTTAATGTTTTTTTTATTACTTGTTTTTGTTTTTTATCTTTTCAGTTTGAGTGTAAGGATGCATGTGAGGGTCTAGAGTCAAGGCTGACGAAGCGAGAAATCGAGTCTAGGCGAGAGAGGAAACGAAGTTTTGAGTCAAGCTATGAGTCCAATTGATATAAAGGTTATAGAGTGTTTATCACCTAAAGGAAAAATGAGGGAAATTATTAGTTTATATAACCCCCATACATCAGAAACGGACTTGGGCAGAATAAAAATTTTGTCACACAGCGGTCTACTCGTCGAGTGCATCTTATGGACTCGCCGAGTCCATGTGAAAATTCACGATTCTTCTGCCATTTACGCTTCAACTCGGCGAGTCTACATACTTACTCGACGAGTCGCTCATTCTTCTTACTTTTGAGCTGAAGATTTGATGACATTCGATATGGGCATTGGTTCTATTCTTTGAAGATCATTTTCCGAGCATTTCCAAGAGTTTTTCCCTTATATTTGGAGCTTTTATAAAGACTGTACCACACGAGATTTTGACACCCAATACATGGATGAGCTGTTTCCATGTCTAAAGTCAATTGAAGATGGAGCTGAAGAGAAGAGATATCAACCTCGCCACTACTATCCCAGGGGAGTTTGTTCCAATTCTCTTCTTGTTTTTATTGTTCTTTATCATGCATAATATGCAATGGGGACATTGCAAAAATTAAGTGTGGGGTAGGGGGTTGGTTATATTAGTTAAAATTTTAGTTAATTTTTGATAAATTTTGAAAATTTTTCATTAAAATTGCTAGGTCTAAATTAGAAAATTTTGGTAAAAGCAATTAGGTTTCTTGCTAGTATTATGTTGATGATTGCATGAAGATCCAAATGTTTAGTTGAGCCTATATACGTTCTAGTGCATTTGTGGCTTCCTTATTCCAGTGAAATCATGGGACAAAAACACAACCTTGCTTAGCTCGAGGGATGCAATATGTTTAGCAGCCTAAACCTGAAATGTATCCAGGAAGATTGTTATCGTTAGCCAATAAAGGTTGAGATTGAGCGCCCCTGCTTAAGCATGTAGGGATTTGAGTGAAAAAAGAGTGAGGTATACATGTAAAAAAGAGAGAGAGAGAGAGAGAGAGAGAGAGAGAGAGAGAATTACAAGAAAAGTTATAAGAATTTTGGAGCAAATAAAGTGAAGATCAAAAGATCAAAATTCCAAGAAATCTAAAAAAGTTGAAGATGCCAAAAGTCAATACAAGTTGGTGAATTCAAAGATATCAAAGATCAAATTATCAAAGAAGTGTAGAATTCCAAAAGAGCTCCATAGTGGTATCATAAATTGTAATTGTCTAGATTATGTATGCTTGGGTTGCTCAACCAAAAATACCTTGAGGTTAAGAGGTTTCTAGAGGATGGATTCGGAGGGATACATAAAATGAGCATTGTTCGGAAAAAAGTGGGTGAATGTTTATGAGGATTGTGAGTATTTGGAGTATGGGGGGTTATTAGGAAAATTATAGACACAAATGCATGCGTTGCGGTCTTGGCATAATGGCTGGGTTCGATTGGGATTGTCTTATGTAATATTAGTGTACTAAAATTCAGTTTTGCTTGGGGGCAAGCAAAAGTCAAGTGTGGGGTATTTTGATATGGGCATATATAGTTATAAAGTTCATGCATTATCTTAATACTTTATGTTGATTTTATCTCATTTAATGAACAAAAAGTACTTAATTAGTTTATAATTTCATTTTTCAGCAACAATTACATGCTCGGATGGAAAAGGAAGCGGAATTGGCGATTGGACGCTTGGATCTTGGATTTTGAAGAAAGAAGGATGTTGCTGGACAGCTTGACCCCTCGTCAGTGTTTTCGCCATATCTCATGAACCGTAACTCCGATTGACGAGATTCAAAAAACTTCTGAAAAGTAGACACAAATTTCGGACGACTTTCGTGTTTTGAGAAAATGTTGATTCGAAATGTACTCGGCGAGTAGGGCCGATTACTCGGCGAGTTGTATCAAACTTTCGCGATTCTGGACGCACTGACTTGTCGTACACGGGTTTTAAGTGATGTGCTCGGCGAGTAGGTCACTGGACTCGCCGAGTAGCCTCTGTTTTGTGAAAATCTATATAAAGGGACTTTCAGATCGATACCCTAGCATGGAGAGAAACCCTAGGAGGCTGAGAAACGATTAGAAGTGCTGCTAGGTCGTGAGGGACTGAAGAATCAACCCTACATTCAATTGTGAAGAGAATCAAGACAATTTTGGTTTATTCTTAGTAACTTTTTGATTTGAATCATGTTTACATACTTTGATTTCGTTTTTGAGTTTATGTTTACTGCAATCATGAGCTAAAAACTTATTCTTCTGTGAGGGTAGACAATTTTGTGAACATGGATTGATTATTTGAGTAGGATTAATTTTAATTGGTAATTATGTTTAGTTAAGCTTGTTAAAGAACCTTATGTGTTGACAATAACTATTCTTCTGTTAATAAATTAGTAATTAAGTTGTATGAAGATCTCTTAGTTATTAATTTCATATGATTTATTGTGACCACATAGTTGTATGTCTAGGAATAACGAATGTGAAACTAGAATTAACTAGAAGATAGGTAAGTTAATGTGTGAGATTGTTTGATGAACATCAGCAATAGGTTAATTGAAGGGTTAATTTAATTAACCATTACAAGTCTTACTTAACCCAAATCAATAATCTAGGAAACCCGTTAATTTAGACAACTGGCCATTGCTTGAGTTAATTTGTTTTCTAAGAATTAGGAATAGCGAACGTGAACCTAATTATCTTAATCGGTAGCCAATGAAGAATTAATCCGATACATTAAAATCATCCATGGGAACAAATGAGTCGTACCTAAACAGAAGTCCTCTTTACTATTGAATTTAGTTGGTAATTAATTGTTTTAGTTGCTAGTTAATTAACTTGTGTGTTGGTTATTCTAATTAAGTTTCTAGTCTTGTAAAACTAGAGAAAATCCCCTTTTTGTTATTTGTTTTATTTAGATAATATTAGCATTTATTTTAATTGTTTACCGTTCCCTGCGTCCGATACCCTACTTGCTTGAACTATATTACTAATCGATAGGTACACTGCCTTTCGTGTGTTTATTTTGTGTCTAAGTTAGTAGGATTAAAACTAGTTTGTTTCACACACATCACAATCCTTTTTAGGAAAAATTGTGATGTCAATAAAGACATGAAACAAATGATCCCGGACACGAATCTCTTCCTTCAAGGTCAAGAGAGACCTTAAAGTGTTAGTGTGGTTTCCCGTTGAATAACGATCAAACACTTATTGAGAAGTGTTGAAAGGCTTCTATTAATTAAGCTGTTTAGGGTGGCTTTTGCTTTGATTCAACAGTGCTAATCTTGAAATAAGATAGAAAGTGAACAAAGTACTTGTGAGACTGGTGTAGTCTGTTGAACAAGTAGGTTGGTAATCATTTTAAATTAGCTAGGAAATATAAAATCTCAACAAAAGTTAAAAACTGGATCTCAAGGGAAGAAATGTTATGGTTTTTAACAATTTCATAGGAATCACACAAAAGAAAATTTTGAGACTTCATGAAGATATAACCGTCAATTCATAAGTGAGAACTAGAGCAATATAATTGTTCACCTTCAATTCAGATTGGGTATTGAATTTTGGGTTTCACTCAGCTCGTAGTGGCACGAAACTAAGATCATAAACACAGAAATTGTGTAACCATAAACCTCAGTGGTAATTCCTGAGAGTCTCAAGGGTTACTTTTGTGAAACGAAAGTGATGGAGAAACGCAATAGAGATGTGTAAGAAATCAAAGTACCTCTGCTGTGGAAAATAGGACCAAGCAGAAAACTCTTATCTCATGTGAGAAGAGAGTTAGGTAGCTCACGATTAGAATAAATGTGATAGCCTAATTGGGAAGACAGGGTTTGTGTATACCAAGTCATTTAAGGCTATTATTCAGAATCTGATGAGGCTTTGGGCACATACAACAGCATGCTTCTAGGGACACTTAACTAATTCAACAATTTCCCCATAAACAAAGACACAAATAAAATTAAAGCCAAAAAGAAAATAAAGAACAAAATATTTTTGGAGTTATTGATATTTAAAAGAAAAGAAATATTTTTGGAATTTTTGATATTAAAAAAAATAAATGATAAATAATAAAAAAAAATAAGACTGAGAAAGAAAATAAAAAGATAAAAAAAAAACTTTGGAACCGAACCAGAGCGTTCGGTTGATTTCGGTTGAGAAAAATTTTGAAAAACTGAACCCGAGCGTTCGGTTGGTTTCGGTTTTGAAAAATTTTGGAAAACTGAACCCGAGTGTTCGGCCTATTTCGGTTATCGAAGAAATTAGATTTTCAAAAAGGAAATACTTTTGACAATAAGATAAATAATTTTGGAACAATTGTACATGAAATTTACAACCAAGAAAACTACCTTTAATTGATGAGCGAAAGCCAGATTATCCAGTCGAACCCGAACGTTCGGTTTATTTCGCTTCTTACGTTTGAGTTTGAGAGGTAGTTTGTGGTACTGAATCTGATTCCATCATACCTAGTCCTTGTAGAATTTTGTTGAACGATGCTTCAGGAAGGGCTTTGGTGAAGACATCATCCAGTTGATCAGTGGTTCTAACAAAATGAATTTCAACGTTTCCATCTTCCACATGATCTTTAATGAAGTGATACCTCAGTGCTATATGCTTAGTCTTCGAGTGTTGAACTAGGTTATGACAGATCCTAATTGCACTTTCTGAGTCGCAATATAGTGGGATCTTTTTCATATTGAGTCCATAATCCCGGAGTTGACTCTGGATCCAAATCACTTGAGAAGTACAGGAGGCAGCTGCAATGTATTCTGCCTCAGCTGTGGATAAAGACACACATGTTTGTTTCTTTGATTGCCAACTAACTAACTTTCCGTCTAAAAATTGGCAGCCTCCCGTGGTGCTTTTCCTGTCTAGTCCACAACCTCCAAGGTCTGCATCTGAGTAGGCCTGAACGAAGAAGCCCGAGTTGGATGGATACCATAGACCTAAAGAGGTAGTTCGCTTGAGATAACGAAGAATGTTCTTAACTACAAGCATATGAGGTTCACGTGGATTCGCCTGAAATCTAGCACAATAACAAACAAAGAACATGATATCAGGCCTGCTAGCAGTAAGATACATCAGTGAACCGATCATCTGGCGGTATAGCGTATTATCTACTGCTGGCTTATCCAAGGATGGAGTGAGCTTGGTGCCAAACGCCATGGGAACTTTGACTTTTGAATCTCCCATCATGCCAAATTTTGCAAGGAGAGTCTTCGTGTAAGCTTCCTGATTAATAAAGATGCCTTCGGGTCCCTGTCTAATATTTAAACCAAGGAAAAAGTTAATTGGACCCATTGAGCTCATTTCAAATTTAGTCTCCATCAGCTTTTTGAATTCTGCCGTAAAGCTGGGATTCGTAGAGCCAAAGATGATATCATCGACATAAATTTGAACAATCATAAGGTGGTTACCTTCCTTCTTACGAAAGAAGGTTAGGTCAACCGAACCTTGTTTGAATTTGGACATCTTTAAAAACTTTGTCAGCGTTTCATACCAGGCTCTCGGAGCTTGTTTCAGTCTATACACGGCTTTGTCCAAAATATAACAATGATTAGGATACCTTTCATTTACGAATCCAGTAGGTTGCTCCACGTACACTGTTTCTTCAAGTTCTCCATTGAGAAATGCACACTTGACGTCCATTTGGTAGACTTCAAAGTTTTTGTGTGTAGCATAGGCGAGAAATATTCTAACGGATTCCAGCCTAGCTACAGGAGCGAAAGTCTCTTCATAGTCAATTCCTTCCTCCTGACAGTATCCTTTCACTACCAGACGTGCTTTGTTTCGTATCACGTTCCCTTCCTTGTCCATTTTGTTCCTGAAGACCCATTTGAGACCAACAACTGAGGCATCTGGAGGAGTTGGAATGAGTCGCCAAACTTTGTTCCTTTCGAATTCATTCAGTTCGTCTTGCATAGCTTGAACCCAATCAGAGTGATCAAGAGCAGTGTTAACTGTCTTTGGTTCAACTTTTGAGACGAAGGAGTTAAACATACAGAATTCTACTTTTGAAAACAAGGAAGTCTGTTTTGCCTTGAGTTGTGATCGGGTCAGAACTTTTTCAGACACATTACCAACAACCTGGAAGACAGGATGATCTCTGGTCCATTTGACGAGAGGAGGGTAGTTTGGATCAAAGGATGGATCCAATTCAACGTTTACCATCTCTTCTAGTTCGGATTGACTTTCATAGTTGTAAGACAAATCTACATTCCCCCCCTCGATGGATAAGCTTTCTGGTGTGTCTTGAGTTTCTTGAGCTACCGAGGTTTCTTGTGGTGTTGAGCTTTCGGGCATTGATGCACCTTCGGGTGGTGAGGCACTTTCGGTTGGTGAAGTGCGTTCAGGAGCAGCTTGAGAACTTATCTCCCCCTCAACATGTGAGCTCGGCTGTGATGACGAAGATGGATCCTCCCCCTCAACTGAAGCATTGTGTTGCGGAGGGTCGTCAGAGCTTGATCCTCCTTTATTCATTCTCTTTGCATCATCTTCGACAAGTTGCTTCAAATGATCTACCCTGTTGTCTGCTGCGCTGGCTTCTGAGAGAGTGGCCTTCTCTGGTTCATCAAATAACTTGACGAACTTCTCAAAAAGGTTTGCGATTGAGGCTGTGACTTGGCCAGTTTGAGGAAAGATTTCTCCTGCTGTGTCCTTGTTGGTTTTTAGCTTTTTGACATAGCTATCATCAAAAGTCACGTAATAAGTTTCTTCTATTTTCCTCGAGCGCTTGTTTAATACCCTGTACGCTTTAGAAGTAAGAGAATAGCCCAAAAATATCCCTTCATCGGCTTTGACATCAAACTTGTTGCGGTGTTCTTTAGAATTGAAGATGAAACACCGTGAACCGAACACATGGAAAAATTTGACATTTGGCTTCCTGTTGTTGATGATCTCATAAGGAGTGAGAGTGAAGCGCTTATTGAGATATGACCTGTTCTGTGTAAAACAAGCAGCAGAAATAGCATCAGCCCAAAAATATAAAGGTAAGGAAGCGAAACTTAGCATGGTTCGGGCCGCTTCACACAAAGATCGGTTTCGTCTTTCGACAATTCCGTTTTGTTGAGGTGTGTAGGGAGTAGAGAAGTTGTGACTAATTCCTTTTTCTGCCAGGAATTCTTTGAATTCTTTATTTTTGAACTCCAGTCCATTGTCGCTCCTGATGTTGCGAATGACTTTCTTCAGCTGTACTTCAACCTGCTTGATGAACACCTTTAGCTTGTAAGTCGCTTCAGATTTAAGCTTTAGAAAGAACACCCACGTAAAACGCGAAAAGTCATCAACAATAACAAGAATGTACTTGCTACCACCAATACTTTCGATAGATGATGGACCACACAAATCAATATGAAGTAACTCTAGTGGTTCAACAACTTTGTTGTTTATTATAGATGGATGACTTTGACGACTCTGCTTCCCCATTTCACATGCAGCACATAAATGTTCTCTATCGTACTTGAGCAATGGAAGACCTCGAACATGACCTCCAGTGACAAGTTTGTTGATATCCTTAAAGTTGAGATGAGAGAGCCTTCGGTGCCACAACCAGCTTTCGTCAGATTGTGCTTTGGATAACAAGCAGATAGCTGGGTTCCCTTTGATAGGTTTGAGGTTTAGAGGAAACATTTCACCTTTACGCTCCGATTTGAGAATAACTCTTTTTGTCTTTTTCTCAATTATCTTCGAACCCTCATCATCAAATGAAACCTTGAGACCGGTACCTCCAACAAGCTGAGATACACTGATGAGGTTATGTTGTAGTCCTTCTACGTATGCAACCTTCCTAATCGTGAAATCACCGTTTGTAATCATTCCATAGCCTTTTATGGTGCCGAAGGATTTGTTCCCGAACTTGACATTTCCACCGTTTGAAAGAGACCTGTATTCCCTTAGTTCCTCCTTCCTTCCTGTCATGTGACGCGAGCAGCCACTGTCAATGTACCATTCTTCGTCAAACTGCTCGTCACTGATAACCTGCAAAAATTAAGCAGATTTAGGAACCCAAAGTTTCTTGGGTCCTCGTGAGCCTTTCACAGGAACAAGAATAGTAAGAGAGATGTCAACCAAATATGTTCTTTTTATTAGTGTTGTTTCATCTTTCTTTTTTATGGTGAAAACCTTAATTTTATTAGGATTTGTTACTTTCAGTTTGGTTTCTGGTTCAGGCACTGGGACATTGGAATGCTTTTGATCGGTTTTGACTGAGGAAACCTTCGATTTTCCTTTCAAATCTGTTGAAGATTTTGGATTTTGAGCATTAAAAGAATTGGATTTAGAATGAGGTTGAGAGGAATTAGAAGAATTAAAAGAAGAACGAGAGAAGTTAGACTGAGATGATTTCTTGACTTGAGATTCTAAGTGACCCTTTTGTTTTTGATCATTAGTGGGACCGAACCTATATCTTTGGTCTCTTTTGCTCTCGGAACCGAACCTCTGCTTTCGGTTGATAGTGTTTTCTGAGCCGAACCTTTGCTTTCGGTCGTCAAATTTTTCAGAACCGAACGCATCCTTTCGGTTGGTTTGACCTTCATAACCGAACCTCTCCTTTCGGTTGTTACGACTTTCTTGTGACCTAACAGTGTTTTTGTCTGACTTTAAATTTCTGTCAGGATAAGAGTAATGGGCATTTTGAGATCGCCAGAACTGTTTTCTCTCAGAGAGATTCTTCTTGTATCTCTGATTTCTTTGTTGTTTCTGATTTCTCACCTGCTTCGGCTGACGATGGATATTCGCTTTTTGTTTTTGCTTTCGGTCAGCAGGTTCACTTTGAACAGATAAAGTTTCGCTTGAAGTAGTGACTTCTTTTGCAGGAACTCCTTTTTCTTCAGGAACATCTTTTGTACCACTGGTACTTGGCACATCGAAACTATCAGGCTTATTCAAAGGTTCTGGTACATATCTGCCTTATCTTTTCCACGAAGTCCTTTCAGACAGACCTACCGTTTCGTCAGCATTGTCGATGGGAGCTGACCAAAAGAACTCATCGCAGCCATCAGCATTGTCTTCGTTTACAATGGCTGTGAGTTCAGCGGTCTGATGTTCGGATACGCCTGTGACCTTATACACTTGATTTGGAGTGGTTCTTACCTTTTGGTATACTACAACCTTTTCTGCAAGAATCGGGGACTTTTGTTGGGACAAACGAGCAAACTCCACTGAATTTTCTGAAATGAGATTCTTGTGGTTTTCGGGTTCGCTCTTGACAAATTCTGAACAATCAACTGTGTCCTCTACAGAAATTTCACTCATATTGTCGTCCTCATTAAGCTCAGATGAATTTTCAACATCAATTTTATTTTCTGAGCTCAAGTTGGAATTCAATGAGTCAAATTTTTGTATGGTTTCGGTCCTCAGTTTCAGTTTATCATTTTCATCCAAAAGGTTTTTAAGCATGTCCTTATGGTCCTTGGACTTTATGAAAGATTTGATTTTGTCTAGTCCATACATGTATGTCGGATTAACATCTTCAGACGAAATAACACTTTCACAATTATACGCTTCAGCATCAATTTCATCCTCCTTAAACTCAAGGAAGGGTAAAATCATGCGATGAATCTTTTGTCCTATTTCACAATCCAAATGAAGCTGAGTGATATTAGTATAAAGACGTTTAGCAATCAAACAAAAAACATTTCTCTGTTTTAAAAGCTTTAAATTGTCCCTTTGCAAATAAATGTTTTCATCTTTGGTTTTGATTAACTCCGACTCCTTCAGTTCGATCCACATCCTTCTTTCCTCCCTCTTTGAAGATACCCTGCTTATTTGGTCAGTTAGGTTAGAATTGGTGACTCGTGTTTGAGTTAAACTGCTGTCTAGATGAGAGATTCTTGAATTAACATTTTTTAATTCTTTTTCATATGAGCTTTGTGGTACTTTGAATGCAATAAAAACGGACTGTACCTTCTTGATTAATTCATCAAGTTCGTTGAACTGTACGCTGAGCGGTTTTTGCTGTGAAGCACAAGTCCTCTCGCTCCTTTGCATCTTCAATCCCACCATCTGTGTTTTATCCCCTCATCTGAGATACATCGGACACCATGAAGCATTTTCCATCACTACTCTCTTCTTTCGCCACATAAGCCTTTCCATGAGAAGGCTTCCTTACTTCATCATCTTCAGAGTCGGTTGACCAGACCTCCACGCCACCAAACTCATCATCAGCTACCGAACCCTGCACAATTAAAGCATTCATAGAAGGGTTAGCAGTAGATTTCTTCTTCCTGATCTCATCCAGCTTTTTCAGCAACAAAGCTTCTTCATCTTTTTCATCATCCTTTTCTGCCATTTTCTTGAGGACACAATCTTTCGCATAGTGGTTCTTTCCTCCATAGTAATAGCAGCTTACTCCCGAATCTCCTTCAGCTTTCGGTTCCTTCTTTGGTTCTTCTACCTTCGGTTCTTCCCTGACCTTTTCTGAACTATAACTTCCCAGCCAATTTCTGTTCTTGTTGGTAGGGAATCTTTTCTTGATGAACCTTTTTGGGTTTGACACCATCATTGCATAGTCTTCAGAGTTAAGGTCATATCCTCTAGGTTGAGGTCTTCATCTTCCGTCACAGCTTTGCTTTTGGACAGAAGGGCTAATGCACCCAAGCCTGAAACTACATTTTTCTCCTGTAACACGATCTTTTCTTGAGACTTCAGAATGCCTACCAGTTTCGCCAGAGTATAGGATTTGAATTGCTCATGCGCTTTAACTGTGGACACTACAGCTCTCCACTCAGATCTAAGGCCGTTTAAAAACGTGACCTTTTGTTCAATCAGCTTCCTTTCAATATCATGTTTAATCATCTTACTAAGAAGATGATTGAAGCGATCAAACGTTTGAGTCACGGTTTCTTCAGGGCTCTGCTTGAATTCACCAAATTCGGACAGCAGCAAGGTTTGAATGGAATGCTCAAGATCTTCGTCTGTAGAATACAACTCTCGCAGCCTATCCCATATTTCTTTGGCAGTTGTGCATGAACTCACCAGCCTGAAAGTGTCAGATTGAAGAGCGAATCTGATTAATCTCAATGCTTTAATATTGCACTGAAATTTATCTTTTTCGTCTTGAGCAATATCTTTAACGTCCTCCAAAAGATCATTATACTCCTTCTGAGTCTTAATAATTCTTGAAGTTGTTGAATGAGCGAATGGTCCAGATACTATTGCTTCCCAGATGAGGTATCCATTGTCCTCAGATCCTATAACATAGTCTTCAAAGTGATGCGCCCAGACTTCGTAATCCTGGGTATAGAGAATGGGAATCTTTGTCGTTGATCCGATGCTGTTCGAGATATTAATTGGATTTGATTGTGACTCGTCCATGCTAGATCGAATAACCTGTTTAAAAGATCAGACTTGTAATGAATTAAATTAGGGCAAAACAAATAAATACCGAGTTACGTCAATTATGGGATGACGGCTCAATAAATATCAGTAAATGCGGAACAACCCTAATCGCAACCTTTTTCACAGAAAAGAAGTGTATGAATTACACAGCCTCCTGCTCTGATACCAATTGATAAGTTATAAAACTAACTTGAAGATCGTTTGGATCTTTATAACAGGTAAAATACTGAATGCGAAAACTGCAAATAACACAAGTATGGATCAAAGTGTGTCGAATGATTAGATCAACAATCCTCAGCAGAGCTCGATAAAGAACTTCCACTGTAGAGGATTTAGGGTTACAAGAACGATAAAGAAATTATGCTCTGATCTATCGTAATAATCGTTTTCTATATTCCCTCTAATATGCATGCAAGCATATATATTTATACTAAACCCTATCAAGCTCTCGGTTGGACAGGCCCAAACCGGAGTTACAAAACTGGACTAATAAGCGAGCCCAATAGACGCAATCTATAACAAAACGCTACCCAACAACTAGTGATATGCATCTCCTTTAATCTCTCAGTGTAAAGTACCTTCGTATTGATACATGTGATACAAATAAACTGAGTGGGTCAGGTTGAGAAACCTGGTGAGTACATAGAGATTTCAATCCCACAATGTTATATATATATATATATATATATATATATATATATATCAAGGTTGCAAAAAACGTTCGACGTTAGTTAGTCGGTGGACTGAGGTCAAGAGATTAATCGGCTAGACGGAGATTAATCGGGGGATTAATTGGGTACCATTAATTGATAATTTGTTGAATTTAAAAGAAATAAATATGACTAATATCATATCAAAGTTCGTAAATACCACTAATATGATACCAAAATAGGTTAATATGATTAATACAACACTAATCATGCCGCAAATAGTTTCTATTGAGATAAAACATCTTCAAAATGTTAAAATTTCATCGTTTTATAATGTTTCACTCATTATGTATGCAGGGATTAATCGCTAGGCGCCCTCAAATCGGTCGAGTAGCGCCTAGGGATTAATTGTAGATTAATCGGGACCTAGTCGGGATTTTTACAACAGTGATATATATATATATATATATATATATATATATATATATATATATATATATATATATATATATATATATATATATATATATATATATATATATATATATATCGGGTTAGGATTAAATATGAACTATAAATATTGTGTGAATGTATGACCACTTCTTGTTCATTGGATTAAGAGAATAAATGAATGTGATTTGAGGGTGCATATTATTAAGTATGATAACATGTACTATATAATTATGTTTAATTAATTGTGAGGATATTTTAGGCTATTAATGTATATTTAAAAAAGGAAGATTCTTTATTTATCTCCTATTTTTATGGGATATTTATTTAATATATATATATATATATATATATATATATATATATATATATATATAGCTTATTTTATAAGATTAAATATGGATAATTACTTCATATTTTTAGCTATACGTATGTTTATATCATATTATGATCAATGTTTGCTTTCATTTCATTCTTATAGAATATGACTTTACTCATTTGATTTTTTTAAGAATTAATATTCTTAAAGAATACTTATGCATAAATTATCAAGAATAATAATTAGCATCAAAATAATAATCATTCTTATTGCAAACATTGACACATTCATTTAAAACATTTAAAAAGCAACAAAAGTAAGCATTTCAAATTCTACAATGTATTCTTTGAGAATATGATCATTCTCACAAAATATATGCATATTCATTGTTTAAGAATGTTAATTCTCATAGAATGACTGAGAATGATAATGAGTAAGAATGCACAAGAAAAATATAAGAACGAGTGAATATAACAAACAATTATATCAGAATTGAACATGTTGACATTAGCCAAACGAACCTACATTTTGGGTGATTTTAAAAGAATACATGAGAATAAAAATAAAAGAACGAAAAAAGATTTACAAATATATGAAACATTCTTGATGCACACATTGTCGATTTGTAGTTTCATTCAAGACCTAGTTTTCATTCTACGTTTCATTCTTTCATTCTTTTATGTTCCATTCTTCAAGAACTAGTTTCAAAAATGCTAATTTTGCATTCTTCAAGCATCACTTTTTGATTCTACTGCTACTGCTAAGAACCACTTCAAACCACATAAAAGATATTACAAATGATAACATTCTTCTAAGAATGAGTCTTGAAAATCATATAGTATTATAAATGAGAATAAAATCTGCCATAATGACATTATGTGAGAATGTCGGCCATAAAATCGAATTATTCGACATTTGATGCAAAGTAATCTGACAAATGAAAAACAAGCTAAACATAAATCAATATACGAAATAAATTCATTAATTATCACAAATGAATATATATATATATATATATATATATATATATATATATATATATATATATATGTATGTATATATAAAAGATCAAAAATAACAAAACAATAATTAAATTGGTATATTAAATACAAAATCAGAATTTACTTGCGGATTATGCCTGTGGAAAAAACAGACTACAACTCTTGAAATTCAATATAGTGTGTTTGTTTTAATATAAGAGTATAAGTTAGTAAAGCTCAAAACAAAATTTAAATGGAAACTAAGGATTACTCTTCAACCATATAAATAGAGATTATATAAAAACTAGATTGAACAATCCAACGCATCAAATCAATGAAAATTAAAGGGATAATGGCTTGAAAGGGTAATGAACTTTTGACTTTTGTCACATTTAATCACTAAACTTTTTTTCGTTATCTATTTGCCATTGAACTATTGAAACTGTTCACATTTTACCCTTATGACCGGTTGTTGTCGGTCATAAGGGTAAAATGTGAACAGTTTCAATAGTTCGATGACAAATAGATAACGAAAAAAAGTTTAGTGACTAAATATGAACAAAATCGAAAGTTCGTTTCCCTCTAAAATGTCCAATGACTAAATGTGAACAAACTTCGTCTTGTATTATGTTTTAGCAAATTATTTATTTTTGTTAAATTGTAGCAATATTTGTTGATGAAGAAATCTATGGAAAAAAAAAAAACCCTGAAAATATATTAAAAAAAAACAAAAAACCAAAACCGAAATAAAAACCAATGGTTTGACATTTTCCAAAATAAAAATCAAAATTTCCAATCTGATTTTGGTTTTACAAAAAAATGAACCATTCTCACTGATATGACCATTGGTTTGGCATGCGAAATTTATGACATCCCATGACTATGTAGTTACAACATCGTCTGAACTCGTAATTCATAGTAAGGGGTTAGAGTATCACCGCATAAATACGTAGTTACGACATCACCTGAACTCGTAATTCATCACCTACAGGTTATGGGCCTGCTGGTGTTTCCACTGGGTTGTCTAAAATAGTTCGTGGTCGCCATCTATACTCTGGTAGATGACTACATCGCCACATTGCTGGTTAAGGTTATGGTATCTCCTTTCATCCTACATCACATATTCATCATCATCTATTTACCTAATTAATATCATCTATCTATCATCACCTATCTCTCATCATTTTATTTCATCACACACCAACTATTTCATCTACCCATGTTTCATCCGCAACATATTTGTAGATATAAAATAAATATACCGTTTAAATCTTTTAAAACATGTATAAAATCGTTCATCCAGCATTGACAGCAAGTATTCAAATAATATGCACACATAGCACGTAATTTATATAAAATACTTCATATCTATGTGTAAGATGAAAGTAACTATATATACCATAAAAATCCCATAAATGCTTCGTAACTTCGAACCCCAAGGTTTACTCTACTAAAGCTTCATATTCTCGGCTCTCTGAACCTAGAAGGGTCCAGATCTATCACACCAAAAAGCTCAAGATAGCTCTTCCTCTCACTCTACACACTCAAGCTCGCTAGGGTTCTCACTTATGGGAAAGGTAGTCGCAATTGAAGGCCATAAGTGCCTTTAAATATGGCTCGGGCCCAAAGATTTAGGGTTTCTGCCAACAGCGTGGACTCGTTGAGTCGTCTCACCGACTCGTCAATTCTATTCATTAATTCAAGTCATCAGTCGCGACCTTACTCGACGAGTTGAGGCGTCAACTCGTCGAGTCTCTCTTCTTAACTCAAAAGAAAATTACTTAAATTATGATACCTGGAAATCCGGATGTTACATTTTGTTTTTTTATTTCATAGATTTCTTCATCAACAAATGTTGCTACAATTAAACAAAAATAAATAATTTTGCTAAAACATAATACAACAGGATGTTTGTTCACATTTAGTCATTGAACTTTTTAGAGGGAAACGAACTTTCGATTTTGTTCACATTTAGTCACTAAACTTTTTTTCGTTATCTATTTGCCACTAAACTATTGAAACTATTCACATTTTACCCTTATGACCGGTAACAGCCGGTCATAAGGTTAAAATGTGAACAGTTTCAATAGTTCAATGGCAAATAGATAACGAAAAAAAAGTTTAGTGACTAAATGTGACAAAAGTCGAAAGTTCGTTACCCTTTCAAGTCATTATCCAAAAATTAAACTTCTATAGTATTTCATTACCATGTAGTCGAACAATATTTTAATTGCAAATCCCGAAAAAAACATACCTTTTATTCCAAAATCCAAATTAAAAATCTCTTCTAAATCCTCTAACTTCCTCATGTTAGAGAGATACATACCTTTTAATCCAATATCCAGATTAAAAATCTCTTCTAAATCCTCTAACTTCCCCATGTTACAAATATTGAAAATAAATAAGACAATATAATGCATTTTGAATGTTCTTGCCACCATTATTACAAATTCGACAAATAGTTAAAATAAAGACGTGTAAAGCTACATTAATGGGAATTAGAATAAATAAATTATTAAAAACATTACCTATATGGGTAAATGGCACAAAAAACACTTTTTTTACACAGAAATTCGATTTTGACACCGTGTTTTTTTTGTGTCAATTTTGGCATTGTGTTTTCCAATTTGTTACAATTCTGACCACTTGACCGGTTAACCAGGTTGCATGCTGACGTGACATGATGACGTGTCAGTTTTAATGAAGTGGCATGCTGACAAGATATGGTGACGTGTCAAAATTGAATTTTTTTCTCACAAAAAACACTAAGTTTTTCATTTTTTCGATTTTGACACTAAGTTTAAGTTTTTCTTTCAACTTTGACACTATGTTTTTTTGTTTCAAATCGAACATCATTTTTTCCAATTTTGTTCAATGTTGACAATTTTTTATTTGAAACCGTATAAACATTTTTTTAATACATTTAAACCGTATAAATATGTTTTTTTTTCATTTAAAAACCATAGTTTTATATAAATACATTTTTTTACACTCAAACCATATTTTTATGTATAAATATATATACTCCCACCGTCCCAATATTATTGTCCATAGACAAAAAACACACAGATTAAGAATATCATTAATTACCAGTAACTTTATATAATAAAATGACAGTTTTGTCCTTATTTTGCATTGAATGTTTCATTAAATGCTTAGTTGGTTAAGTAATAATGAGGGAGTATTTTAGTAAAAATGTTATTTAATTTTAGAAGTTGACTATTATTTTGGGACAAACCAAAAATGAAAGATGGACTATAATTTTGGGACGGAGGGAGTATTAGTTATATAAAAACTGTATTTTATATTAAATATGCAACTTTAAAATGTGGTTTTTAAACGAAAAAAATATGTTTATACGGTTTAAAATGTAATAAAAAAAATATATTTATACAGTTTCAAATGGAAAATAGACAAAACTGAACAAAATTTGATAAATGATGTTCGATTGGAACAAAAAAATATAGTGTCAAAATTAAAATAAATAATTAAACTTAGTGTCAAAATCGAAAAAAAAGTGAATGCTTAGTTTTTTTGTAGAAAAAAAAATCAATTTTGACACGTCAGCATATCATGTCAGCATGCCACATAATCAAAACTGACACGTAATCATGTCACGTCAGCATGTAACCTGGTTAACCGGTCAAGTGGTCAGAATTGTAACAAATTAAAAAACACAATGTCAAAATTGACAAAAAAAAAACACGATGTCAAAATCAAATTTCTGTGCAAAAATAATGTTTTTGTGTCATTTACCCTACCTACGTATATTGGCCCTTGTTTCTTTATGTTTCTTTGATCAAAAATATGTTGCACCGAATCTTCAAAATCGGCACACTGTGTGGCATTAACTTTATTTATTCTTCATAAAAACCCCAACTCAAAACTGGAAGGAACAGAAAATTACTAACTTATTTCTAGATGAAAATCCAATAATTCCAACGCAGGAAATCATAAAACAAAGAGCACAAAAAATTAATAATCTAACATATATTAAAAAAATCCTTCGTTCTCGATCAAAGTTGTGACCTTGAAATTGATACGAAAGAGGTAAATACCATTTCCTTTTGATAGATATGTGATATTTTAGGGAATTGAAAAACTTGATGTAATTGTTTGATGTAATTGTTGATAATCTGTAAAGAAACATAATATGGTTTAAGAGGATAAAGATATAAAATTAGTAATGATCAATTATTTAAGGGAAATTAACATAAATAGAAGATTATTTTTTTGGTTATTACGTTAACTATATGCAAAATTCCGAGATTACCCTTATAAGTTGATTGGTCAAAAATTGGTTATACGTTCACACAATACTTGAGGTTTATATATGAACATAACTCTCTCTTTCTCTCTCTCTCTCTCTCTCTCTCTCTCTCTCTATATATATATATATATATATATATATATATATATATATATATATATATATATATATTAGAACTCACAAAATATACAATTCCACCATATATAAGAAACTTTACCCCACCTATCGATCCTCACGACGACACGATCTATACTCTCAGATCTAAAATCAACCTATTTACCTAATCCATACTCTTGGATCTAAAATTTACCTCTTTACCTAATCCATACTCCCGGATCGGATATGTCTAATCCATACTCCGAGATCAATAACTGTGCCCATTCCATACTCTCGGACTAGGGACAATTAACTATGTCTTAATCCATACTCCTAGATTAATAACAAATAACTATGTCTTAATCGATACTCCCGGATTAATAACAAATAACTATGTATTAATCCATACACCCGGATTAATAACAAATAACTATATCTTAATAATACTCCTAGATTAATAACAAATAAGTATGTCTTAATCCATACTCTCAGATTAATAACAAATAACTATGTCTTAATCCATACTCCCAGATTAATAACAAATAACGATGTCCTATCCATACTCTCGGACTAAGGACAATTGACTAAGTATAATCCATACTCTCGAAAAACGCCTACATGTTACGAGCCTGCTAATGTTCCACTGGACCGTCTAGAATAGTCTGTGGTCGTTGTCTATATTCTGCTAGATGACTAGATCATCTTAAACATCGAGACTTCTCATCAAATTTTATATCATCACACATCATCAAATTCATCTACCCATGTTTTACCCAACATATTTGTAGATATAAAACACATATACAGTTTAAATCAATTAAAACATGTATAAAATTGTTCATCCATCATAGATATCAAGTATACGGATAATATGCACACATAGCACGTAATTTATATTAAATACTTCATATCTATGTGTAAGATAAAAGGACTATGCACTCACCTTAGTAGTGTGATTTGATAGAATCTACCTAGAAACGGTCAGCGGTTCGTGATCGTCGGGCTCGTAACGCGAAACGGCTTCAAAAAACGAGAGAGAGAAAGAAAGTTTAGGTGTAAGAAAGCTTAAGGTCGAAATGGCTATTTATAGGCTGATTTTTGGCCTCTCACGTCGTGAGCCTCACATGCTCACGTCGTGAGTTTCCATGAGTCATCCTGTGGCCTTCCCAGGTGTGTTTTCTAGCCACGATTAGTGTCCGTTTGACTTCTCACGTCGTGAGAAATCATGCTCACGTCATGAGCCTTAAACGTAAACTTGCCATCTACATTCTAGCCTTGAAAAGTGGTGTTTTGACTCCTCACGTCGTGAGAATTAATGCTCACGTCGTGAGTACAGTCAGATTAGGGTTTCTGACACGTGTCATGCTCTCAGACATCTGCATCTTCGGAATGTCAGAACTTTTGCATACAAGCTCCATTTTTAACGTTCTTTACATCCATGCGTAGGTGGAGACGTAATCCACAACTTTCATTTAGACCCCTAAGGCCAAAAAGTACTTTATCGTAAACTCACCTTTTACGATTCCTGATGTCGTGCCGGTTTTGTCGCGAACCTTCGACAGGTCATAACTTCTTCGTTATAGCTTGAATTTCGGCTTTCTTTATATGTACGGAAACCTTGTGACATATACTACAACTTAGTTAAGATTATGTATTCTAAATAATATTCTATCAAAAAGTCATTTTTTGACGCTTATTGTCTCTAAATTGACTAGTCTGAATCTGCGGGTGCTGCACTTTTCGAATTTTTTAGCTTTGAACAATTTAGCTATGCATCAAATACAATAGTAAAACGACCTACGCTCTGATACCACTGATGGGTTTTGAGCAAAATATAAATCCTATGGTGCACATGCAAACCTTAAAGCTTTGGATCTAGGTTTTTCTTGTTGTACATGCAATAATCTTCCAAAGCCTGTAAACCCTTAATCTATAATATAGAAATAAAAAACTATGACTAAAAAAAGTTAGAAACATACCTTTCAATTGTAGCTTGATAACCTTGAACCTTTGAGAACTTAGCACCTCAAATGTGATGCCTCTAATAGATCACAAACACCAAAAGCAATTGGAGAATATTAGAGAGAGAGAGGAGGAAGGCTAATTTCGGCTCTAGGGATCCTTAGGGTTCAATGTAGCTGAAAATCAAATGCCAAGGGGATCTTTATATAGGTGAGGAATTAGGGTTTCAGTCAAATACCTAATCTGGTTGCTTAAGCCCTAAGCAACCCATAGGAATCTTCCAGAACACCTAGCCTTGGACGAAATCCTTATGGGCTTCCATAAGATTTCGTCCACCCCTTTCCTAAGGGTTCCTCAGCCTATATTTCAATTATCTTATAATTACAGTATCAGTCCCCTTAATTCAATTAACCTCTTTTGACCATAAAATTAATTCTAAATTAATTCTCGACCAATATTAATTAAATAATATGATTTATCTTTTAATATATTATTCTCATAATATATTAATAAATCATATTTATCCTCTTTCTCCATTATTCATCCAGTCAAGTTGCTTTGGTGAAGGCAACTCAAAAGGACTATGGTACTATCGGGCCAAGTACATACCAATTCTAGTTATGGGCTTAGACACCTAATCCAACACCAAGTGGCTGCCTGAATGGAGGATAGTGTGAATTGGAAATTGAGGAACTTCCCGACTTTGGGATCACATCTGATTGATGTGTAGCAGACTATGGGAAACCAAGTTGGGGATCCCAGTAAGAGAATGAGTTCAGTGTGGGATGTTAGACTATGTGTGTACTCAACTTTTGCATGGGCTCATATTGGTAATCAGCGGTAAGACCATGGTCAGCGGTTAAGTTAGCGGGGGGGGGGGGGGGGGGGGGGATGTGTTAAGACTGCGGGGTGGCTCATAACATGAGTCAGCAGACAGTATAGAAGTGTTGTAAGACTGCAGGGTAGCCCGTAGCATTCACTAGTTAGCAGGTAAGGTAGAAGTGTTGTAAGACTACGGGGTGGTCCATAGTAGTCACTAGTTAGCAGATAGTGTGAAAGTGTTGTAAGACTACGGTGTGGCCCGTAACATTCACTAGTTGGCAGATAGAGTAGAAACATTGTAAGATTACGGGGGTGGCCCGTTGCATTCGTTAGTTAGCTGTTAGTATAGTGGTATAGTAATACTGCAGTGTGGCCCGTAGCATTCACTAGTTCTCAGTTAGTAAGGGGGTGTTGTAAGAATACGGGGTGGACCGTAGCATTCATCGGTTACTATTCGACAGTGAGAATGTGACAGATTTGTGATTCACTCACAGATTCCTTCGGATGATTTAGGCCAAGGCGGGCTAACCGCACGAATGTGAGTAGGCCACAATATGATCGGATTTAGGAAATGGTAGGTCTATGGAGACCAGACGTGATGTAAGACTAGGTGGTTCTGGTAGCATCTATTTTTCGCATTAGATTCAATGGCGACAAGTAGTCAGACTGTTATGATCGGGAAGATCATAATGAATAATGGAGCCATGAGTGGCAATATGGTTAGGGCAGATTTCGATAGTCGAAGTCCTCTTCGGAAGTCGTGTAGGGAGACTGCGAGGTTACTCTTGGCTCATCAACCGGACAAGAATTCAAGATTCCAGATAATATGGGGACCATGGAGGTCTCAGTTTCCTTTGGAAAGCAGATAGGAGGCAACGTGATGCTTCAGACAGTACTAGTAATTTGGGGATTCATATGTATGGAGTAGCTTGTGGATCGAAAGTGCTAAGTCACTTGAAGTTTTGCTTAAATAATCTCAGAGTAATTGGTTTGACCCTGTTGCATAGCTCTCGTTTGAGTCTAACCATTGCAGGGATGGATCTTCTACTTGAAGGATTATCTGAGCCTTCTGTCAAGTATAAGTGCTCTACAATTGGTTATGGTTAGTGATTTTGTTTCTAATGGTAGCATCGAGATAATCAAGGATGGAAGTGTGCATTTGGTTGGTCATTCGAGGAAGATTAAGCTTGGTAAAGCTCAACATGGGTGGTATGTTAGGGTGTCTGGTAAAATATTGGACTTAAATTGAAGGGATTTTGGAATGCTAAGGGCTGAATGGTAAATTATGTACTTAAGGTGAGAAGAATGTCATGGTGGGGATGAAAGTGTATTATGAGCAAATAGTGCATATGAGTGGGTATTAAACCTGTCACCTTCACCAAACCCTAACCCTACTTGTCTTTCTAGCCGCCACCCTCACCTCTACCATTTTCGGCGCCGCCAACTCCACCGTTGTTGCCACCGCTGAGCGTCGCAGTTGCCCCTCTGATGAAAGTAAGTCAACGACTTGATAGTCGGGGGTGTCCGCTGCCACCACACTTCCACCCTTCTTCTTTTTTTCTTTTCTGTCGCCAACCTCGGCCGTGCATGGCAGTTGTCATTGCTGTCCGGCCACCCCTTCGCTTCTGACCTCGTACCACAA
The DNA here is from genome assembly GCF_002870075.4 of Lactuca sativa. NCBI lineage: Eukaryota > Viridiplantae > Streptophyta > Magnoliopsida > Asterales > Asteraceae > Lactuca > Lactuca sativa. The sequence continues at coordinate 8,580,848 of NC_056623.2, read as the reverse complement.
TAGCTATTCGTCGCCGCCACTCGTACAACCCTCCTTTCAAGTGTTTTGATCGAGATTCACCACCATGAGGAGGGACCTAGAGTGTGTGTGCTCACGTGAAGTTGTGTTGCGGTGGTCCTTGGATACGTGTGTGCCTGTGCTCGTTGGCCGGAAAGCATGGAAAACCACCATAGGTGCCAACCATGGTGGTTGCCGCCACTTTTTTTCTGCCGCCACCAGCCACCGTGAGGGGGGTGGTTGTGTGTGGGAGAGAATATTTTATGGGTCTTTATGGGTATGATGTTGTATGTGTGATTTTTTTTGGCTGAAACACCCACCACCACCACCGTGTTGCTGCCTTCTGCCACCACCAGCTGCTGTGTTGGGTGGCGGTGTGCACTTATGTGTGAATGGATTGCTATTTGAGATGCTTGGACATGTTTTGGTCTAGAATCATAACCACCACCACGAGGTGGTGGCTGCCACCATAAGCCGTCGCTGACCACCACTACCCGAGGTGGTAGTGGGTGGTGCCCGACTTAATCAAATCCTAGTTGACCTAATAAAACCCTAGTTGATCTAAAAGCCTAACCATTTGACTAATTGGCATGTGCTTGGGGTTAGAAACCCTAATTAGGGTTTAGAAAACCCTAATTTTGTAGGTGTTAGTCTTGGATTACCGGAACCTACGTTTAGACCAGTGGATTAAAGTTATGGCTTATGCCGATCCCATTATATATTTGGTCTACTGGAGTGATGGACTTAATGGATTAAGTCCTTAATGGGTTAAGTAAGAACACTTAACCTTAATCGTCATTTTATGTGAAAAACCCTAATTAGGTTTGGGTTCTTGTTGGGCCATTTCTTGAACTAAGTCGCTGTGGGCCTTTGTGGGCCAATTAGGAACAAGTTTATGGACTGAGGAAAGTATTAGGCTTTAGGATAAGGCCCATTGGAAAGTATTGGGCCCAATTTGGAAAATTGGGCCAAAGATGGACCATAATTGGGCTTTGGTTGATTATTTGGCTTTTAGGCCTTCAGAGTGTGAGTTTGGGCCTTGGTCTTGGACCAAGCTAGGTTAGGGGTAAAATTGTCATTTTTACCCCAAGTGTGTACTTATGGTTATGTATTAGAGCCTAATTAGAAATTGGGTGTTGTTTTGATGTTGACAGTTTGGGGATCTGTCAGCCAGTAGCCACAGCTTTATCCGTGGGACTTCAGCAGTGTGAGGTGAGTCTCCCCACTGTTTGCATGGGTCGAAGGCATCAATGCCGGCCCATTTGGTTAATGCATGGTAGGAAGACCCTGTGTAACATCCCAAAAATACATGCCAAAAATTTCATATTTAAATACCTTATTATAAAATCAACAGTATAAGAAAACATCCATAATATCATGTCATGTCAAAACCCAAGTAGAAATAATAAAAACAAATTATCATAAAACAATATCAGAGTCTAATCCCAAAGATCTCGTGTGCGGAAAACCATAGTGTGATGTGCTGCGATCAAGCCGACTCCTTTCCTTTAAACACGAAGTACCTGAAACCAAAACTGAAAACCGTAAGCACGAAGCTTAGTGAGTTCGCCCATCATACCACATGCCATACAATCACATATCATACATACTATCGGGCAATTCTGGAGTGTCCGACCTACCCGATACGACCATTCTGGGGTGCCGACCTACCCGTGTCAAGCCGTTCTGGGGTGTTGACTACCCATGTCAAGCCATTCTGGGGTGCTGACTACTCATCGGTCCTAACAACCGATCCTCGGGGACTATTCCACCCCTACTGCTACTATTACATATATCATAATATAACATATTATCATACATATCTGGGGTGTCCGATCTACCCTTCGGTCCTAACGACCGAACTTGGGGACTATTCCCCTCCTACTACCACTATCACATATAACATATCATGCCGACATATAAACATATCATCACATACTGTCAGACATATTTGGGGTGTCTGACCTACCCTTCAGTCCTAACAACCGAACTCTACTACTATCTCATATACATATCATGCCAGCATATAACATATCAGGTAGTAGCAAACCTAGATGATATCACAAAGACAATCATTTAACATACAACTCCTACTAGTGGGCCGACATTGTGGCCGTAGACCCACCGCTACTGGAAGGTAACTCACCTCACACTGCTGAAGTCCCGTAGACACAATCCCACACTGCTGAAGTCCCGCAGACTCGACCCCAGCTACTGGCTGACAGATTCCCGAACTGTCAACACCAAAATAACACCCAATTAATAATTGGGTCCCAATACATAACCATAAGTATATTCTCTGGGTAATTACTATATTACCCCTAACTTGGCTTATTCAAGCCCAAGGCCCAATCCATAGGCCCAAAGCCAAATAGGAATCAAAGCCTAACACATGACCCAATTTTCCAAATTGGGCCTAGGCCTATACATGGTCTCATTCTAAGGCCCAACATCATATAATCATTAAGGCCCAAACTATGGCCCATCTATGGCCCAATTTTCCAAATTGGGCCCAAGCCCTCACATGGGCCTTACCCTAGGCCCATTAAATTACTCTAGACCATTTGCTTGATCTTGGATAGTCCGTTTAATAACCCAATCATCAAGGCCCAATAGAAAGGCCCAACAATGAATCCAAGTAAAATTAGGGTTTCACATAAAATGATGATTAGGGTTAAGTTTCCTACTTAACCCATTAAGGACTTAATCCATTAAGGACTTAACCCATTAAGTCCAATATTGCTTAGATTAATTTCCGCCGATGATTATTATTTAATATTCCAAGTTATTAAATAATTCTTGTGTGTGTGACCCGATTAATTCTTAAAGTTAGGTTTTCATTGGCATTAGGGTTTTCCAATCCACATATTAGCCCATTTATCAATTTGTTGGTCTTTTATGTCAATTAGGGCTTTATTGGACCTATTAAGCCCACTAAAATATTATTAAGCCCACTAAAATATTATTAAGCCCATTATGGTTTTATTGGGTCCATTAGAGTCCATTAATCTTCATTGGGCCTATTAGAGCTCCTTTGAGACAACTAGGGTTTTAGCCCCTTGTTCAAAAATCCACACCAAAACACAACATCAACGAGGCACACCGCCACCCGACACGGCGGCCGGTGGCGGCAGCCACCACCCTACGGTGGTGGTTTGAGATTTCTATTATTACATTTTTACATTTTACAATGAACTCTCAAACTAAACACATACACTATACTAAATACATACACACCCGCAAACAACCACCCTTGTGGTGGTACACGGTGGTGGCGGTGGCTATCCTCGATTTTCCAGCTATGCATAACACACACACACACTTCATGCTATATTTCATTGCAAAATACACACCCACACACCGATGTATGCCCACTGCCACCCACCTGGTAGCGAAAAGTCGAACACAATTCCCTCTTCATGGTGGCATGCGATGGTCCCGGCGGTAGGAAGCAGCCGCGCAAGATGGTGGCGGCAGCGACAGCCGGCGGTCGATCCTTGCGGTTCACGGCCTCACTGGCGACTTGAAGCAACACATTAACAGAACAAAGGGAAGGAGAAAAAGAGACGGTGGCAGTGAACGACACCCAACCTTGCGCCTACAGCCGGCGACAACGATCAGAACGACACCGGTGACAGCCGGGTGCGGTTGTGAACAGCGACAGAAAGAGAAGAAGAAGGAGAATGACGGAGATGTGGCCTCGGGCACTCACAGCTTCGCTGGTGGTTCTCGTCGTCGCCGACAACAGGGCACAACGGCGGTATGGCTAGAACGTAGCATCATGGACGGAGAATAGGCTGAGACCGGTTGGAGGAGCCTGAGCAATTGGCGATGGCGGCTGGAGGAGTGGAGGGGGCGGCCGACACTTCATTAGGTTTAGGGTTAGTGACCGGTGAAGCTAGGGTTATATACCCGCTTCCTTCAATACATTCACCCATAATAACAACTATAGCCCCTCCCTTCCAAAATCAATTCGCATTAAGTCCCATATTTACCTTTTAAACCCCAACATTTAAAATCCATTGCAATCTAGGTATAATATATACAAAAAAGCCCCTTTGTCTCCAAAATCACTTCAAGTAAAGTCCCAAAAGTTACAATTTAATCCCTGCCTTCAATAATACTTACAAATTAAGTCCGCTTTTACACTTTTAGCCCCCAATCTCTAAAAGTGTGACAAATAGCTCCTCGAGATCAACACTTTGCTTAATTATTTGTTTTAGGGCTACGAGCCATTAATTAGTTAATTAATTAATTTAATAAATAAACGGGGTTTTACAACTCTCCCCCACTTAAATTAGATTTCGTCCTCGAAATCATTTCTTACCATTCCTTACTCTCCCAACCACTCTAGTAGCAGGGCACCAACCTGGGCACACCCTAGCCCTCCCAGGTTAGCCATGACCAATCCTTGTAAAGCCCTAAGATCCGCAGGTGAACGAATTCCTCGCAACAAGATCTCGTCTACTCTGACTGAACTCTACTGTCTTGAGATGGTCTAATCCCTGATAGACCACTCGTACTGCATCATTGTTGAAGAATCTAGTATGTTCATCCCTCAACTAACTACTTAACTTCTGATAGCATGTGGTTTCCACCATAAATCTGAGTCACAAACCCAATTACCTTTGCAGATCACTTATTCTTGGCTAACCCAATAAACCAACTATTCCATGTGTATATGCAACTAAAAATACACATACTATCACTGCCAAACGTTGAAACTGCCCGAACGCTGAACTGCCTGAAGCAGTATACGCTGTTACATAGCTGCTTACCAAAAGCTATCGAGACCTCCTGGGTCTCAATTCACTTGCCAATCCTCTGAAATACTGGGTTTCCACCTGGTTGCGGAGCCAAAGGACTCCCTACTTAGTCGCCTCACACGACTTTTGAACGAAATCCTTCTCTGGAACTCGTTGCCACTAGTTATCATGCTGGTGTGACTCTACAACTTTCTGATCTAACCGATCAGGTCCATGCGTCGAATCCTGTCATCATCAAATCCAAGACTAAAAGTGATTGTTACCTGACCAATGGTAGCCTTATCTCACACGTCCTGAAGCAGTCCATTGCTTCTCTGATCTCATAATTGTAGTGACGTCCCTACAGTCTCATTACTGGCTTAACCAGATCTAATTCACTTGGGTAAATCCGAAATCCAATTAGTGGATTTCCATATCCTCACTGCTACAACCGAACTGGGGGGTACTATTGTTCCTTCCGCATTCTAACAACACGCTCATGCCATCTATCAACCTAGTGAATGCTACAGCTACACCCGCAGCTTACAATACTCTATCACTATCTAGCTGCTAGTGAATGCTACGACTACACCCGTAGACTTACAACACTCTAACACTATCTGACTGCCTGGTGAATGCTACGGCTACACCCGCAGACTTACAACACCCCTCACACTATCTGCTTCTAGTGAATGTTACAGCTACACCCGCAGATTTACAACACTTTCCATGCTAACTGGCCGCTAGTGAATGCTACGGCTACCCCCGTAGTCTTACAACACTTTCCATACTATTTGACTGCTAGAGAATGCTATGGCTACCCCCATAGTCTTACAACACTTTCCCAACCAGGTCGAACACGCACTCGACCTAACCCTCAACTGAACTCGAGTCCTAACCGGAACTCTAACCTGGTTCCCGAAACCAGCTATCACGTGACCCCACTGTATCAGTACCGCACCCATGCCCGTGATCAAAGTGTCACAGTAAACCACGAAATCATCTACACCCTCTGGTAGGGTGAGAATCGGTGCCTCGTACAACCGCTGTCTGAGAGTCTCGAATGTTGCCTGCTGCTTAGGCCCCCAATGAAAGGCCACCGACTTCTTGGTCAGTCGGGTCAAAGGAACCACAGTCTCGGAGAAGTCCTGCATAAATCTCCGGTAATAACCCGCTATACCCAAGGAATTCTGAATCTTAGATGGAGACCTCGGAATCTCCCACTGCATCACGACCTCTATCTTGGCCGAATCAACTAGAATACCCTTCTGGTTGACAAGGTGGCCAAGATATTGCACCTTGCGCAACCAGAACTCACAGTTGGAGAACTTTATAAGAAGTTTCTCCCCCACTTAGGTTCGACTAAGTCTTCACATCACATGAGAATTGAAGGATTCCCAATCCTTCTCGCCTTCAAATATCCCACTGATGACAACCTGTGCCTGCCAATGTTGGCGTTTAATCGCCGATTAAACCTTGAGATCTCCCATCCTCGGAAATCTCGATGAGTATTCTTGAAATCTGATCACGTCTGACACCTCAATCCATCTAACATGCTGTCAGTTGAAGACCTTAATCTTCACTCTAGCTGACGAATCCTCGTTCCCACTCCCTATCTTGCAGTACCACTGAACTCTAACTGAACACGGCCCATGCGAAAACACAATTCTCTTGAACATCCAATGACCAACCACTTATGCATCTAACACCCGCGACTGACACTACCCTCTTCCTGTCACTAGTTCTGTCCTAGCAACGGTAGTGCCTTGAACTCCAAAGTTCATCCATAACAATTACCGACCATACCTGAACAATGAAAGAACCTCTGAACGCTGACTTCATTGGAGAACAATCACTCCAACCCTGACCGAGTATCCTCTAAATAATACTCTTGCATAGATCCCGAAAAAGATCCGAAATGATAACAGTATGCGCGGAACCCACTCTGCAAGATGCATCCCTCTTTGGGTTCATCAAGGACCTTTCGGCATGCAGGATAGTATATATGATCCTTGGTAACCCAAACACTAGCAGAAAAACTGACCCGAGGTCTGACTTATCCAAACTCACTCATAATTCCAACGCGATACGTATCCCCAACATCCATCTAGTAGCAATAGAAGATGACATACTCACAACGTCTGGGGAAATACTGGTCACCTTCTGCAGACATGACCAACCCTGCCACACCTGTAGCATCCTAAACCCTTGGAGTGACAAACTCCCTCGTGTACTTTCTCGTATGCACTGCACTAACTCAGGCCCTGCCGGCCTTTCACCCGATGATCAGAAGTCATGGGTCTCTTCCCGGGACCCTCTACTATACATACCTGACACGCACCTCTCTTTCCAGGGTGCTCCCAAATCGATTCCGCATCTGCAACTCTTGGAAATCATATCTTTCAGGGTCTGACACCCTGTCACGCGCACTAACTCGCTTGCCAATGGCTAAGCTGCAACAACTAGAACATCCTCTGTCCCCAAACTGGGTTACAAGCTCTTCCCTGAAGCTTCTTAGACTCTCCAAGACTCTCACCGATTCGAGTATGGATCCTGTGCTTTCAGTAGTACAGGCCCAATACTACCTTCCACACCTATCCATACTTTCCTCAGCAATCCTCCCGAATCCTCCAAGTCACTTCCTCAAACTGGTACACCCAAGTCTAACTGAGCCTCGCTATTAACTCACTGAAATATATCCTAGGCTTCCCTAGGTTCCCGAACTCACCCAGTCCTTAGCTGCTGAAAGATTCCCAATAATTTCAACTAACTACCTCATGAATATAGCCACATGCAATAGAGATCAGATAATCCTTCGAGTAATAGACCCATCCCTAGAACGGTTGGACTCAAACAAGAGATGCGCAATAGGGTCAAATCTATCACTCTGAGATTATCCAGCCTGTGCCACATGTGACTTAGCATATTCACTTAATAGTTAGCTGACATTACTAAACGTCCCACAAAGCACAAAGCAAGCGGCATTCAGAAAATGGAAACTCTAACCATCATATTCCAATCAAATCATTCTATCCTTTAATCAGGAATCTGTACATGCAATTCAAAGGCTTATACAATTAGGCATAACCTAAACAGGCTATCCTATCACCGACTGATCTGTACTAGCATGCAAGTCTACAAGCACATACAATAGGCATATAAGGCATCCTCCTAGATCCTTAGCCCTAATCTAGCATGCAGTTCTCATAATCATATCATAACATGTATGGGTATCTTGGGGAAAACTTACTTGAGCTCGGCTGATTGCACACATCACACACTTTGTTCTTCTCAAAGTTCTTTTCTCTTTTCAGATTCTTTTCAAACTCCTTTTATAAAATGGTTTTACTTTTGAAACTTTCATACCAAGCCCTTAGTTTGAGTTCAGACACCCGAGACTATGTCCGAATCCCTCAAACCAAGGCTCTGATACCAACTTGTAACATCCTAAAAATACAGGCCAAAAATTTCATTTTTAAATACCTTATTATAAAACCAACAGTATAAGAAACATCCATAATATCATCTTATGTCAAAACTCAAGTCGAAATAGTCAAAACACGTTATCATAAAACAATATCAGAGTGTAATCCCAAAGATCTTGTGTGCGGAAAACCATAGTGTGATGCGCTGCGATCAAGCCGACTCATTTCCTTTAAACACGAAGTACCTGAAACCAAAATTGAAAACCGTAGGCACGAAGCCTAGTGAGTTCCCCCATCATACCACATACCATACAATCACATATCATACATATTGTCGGGCAATTCTGGGGTGCCCGGCCTACCCGGTACGGCCATTCTGGGGTGCCGACCTACCCGTGTCAAGCCGTTCTGGGGTGCTGACTACCCATGTCAAGCCATTCTGGGGTGCTGACTACCCCGATCCTAACAACCGATCCTCGGGGACTATTCCACCCCCCTACTGCTACGATTACATATATCATAATATAACATATTATCATACATATCTGGGGTGTCCGATCTACCCTTCGGTCCTAACGACCGAACTTGGGGACTATTCCCCTCCTACTACCACTATCACATATAACATATCATGCTGACATATAAACATATCATCACATACTGTCAGACATATCTGGGGTGTCTGACCTACCTTTCGGTCCTAATAACCGAACTCTACTACTATCACATATACATATCATGCCAGCATATAACATATCAGGTAGTAGCAAACCTAGATGATATCACAAAGACAATCATCTAACATACAACTCCTACTGGTGGGCCGACATTGTGGCCGTAGACCCACCGCTACTGGAAGGTAACTCACCTCACACTGCTGAAGTCCCATAGACACAATCCCACACTGCTGAAGTCCCGTAGACTCGACCCCAGCTGCTGGCTGACAGATTCCCGAACTGTCAACACCAAAATAACACCCAATTAATAATTGGGTCCCAATACATAACCATAAGTATATTCTGTGGGTAATTTCTACATTACCCCTAACTTGGCTTATTCAAGCCCAAGGCCCAATCCATAGGCCCAAAGCCAATTAGGAATCAAAGCCCAACACATGGCCCAATTTTCCAAATTGGGCCTAGGCCTATACATGATCTCATTCTGAGGCCCAACATCATATAATCATTAAGGCCCAAACTATGGCCCATCTATGGCCCAATTTTCCAAATTGGGCCCAAGCCCCTCACATGGGCCTTACCCTAGGCCCATTAAATTACTCTAGACCATTTGCTTAATCTTGGATAGTCTGTTTAATAACCCAATCATCAAGGCCCAATAGAAAGGCCCAACAATAAACCCAAGTAAAATTAGAGTTTCACATAAAATGATGATTAGGGTTAAGTTTCCTACTTAACCCATTAAGGACTTAATCCATTAAGGACTTAACCCATTAAGTCCAATATTGCTTAGATTAATTTCTGCCAATGATTATTATTTAATATTCCAAGTTATTAAATAATTCTTGTGTGTGTGACCCGATTAATTCTTAAAGTTAGGTTTTCATTGGCATTAGCATTTTCCAATCCAAATATTAGCCCATTTATCAATTTGTTGGTCTTTTATGTCAATTAGGGCTTTATTGGGCCAATTAAGCCCACTAAAATATTATTAAGCCCATTATGGTTTTATTGGGTCCATTAGAGTCCATTAAGCTTCATTGGGCCTATTAGAGCTCCTTTGAGACAACTAGGGTTTTAGCCCCTTGTTCAAACATCCACACCAAAACACAACATCAACGAGGCACACCACCACCCGACACGGCGGCCGGTGGTGGTTTGAGATTTCTATTATTACATTTTTACATTTTACAATGAACTCTCAAACTAAACACATACACTATACTAAATACATACACACCCGCAAACAACCACCCTTGTGGTGGTCGGTGGTGGTACACGGCGGCAGCTACCACCTCACGGTGGTGGCGGTGGCTATCCTCGATTTTCCAGCTATGCATAACACACACACACACACACTTCATGCTATATTTCATTGCAAAATACACACCCACACACCGATGTATGCCCACTGCCACCCACCTGGTAGCGAAAAGTCGAACACAATTCCCTCTTCATGGTGGCATGCGATGGTCCGGGCGGTAGGAAGCAGCCGCGCAAGATGGTGGCGGCAGTGACAGCCGGCGGTCGATCCTTGCGGTTCACGGCCTCACTGGCGACTTGAAGCAACACATTAACAGAACAAAGGGAAGGAGAAAAAGGGACGGTGGCAGCGAACGACGCCCAACCTTGCGCCTACAGCCGGCGACAACGATCGGAACGAAACCGGTGACAGCCGGGTGCGGTTGTGAACAGCGACAGAAAGAGAAGAAGAAGGAGAATGACGGAGATGTGGCCTCGGGCACTCACAGCTTCGCTGGTGGTTCTCGTCGTCGCCGACAACAGGGCACAACGGCGGTATGGCTAGAACGTAGCATCATGGACGGAGAATAGGCTGAGACCGGTTGGAGGAGCCTGAGCAATTGGCGATGGCGGCTGGAGGAGTGGAGGGGGCGGCCGACACTTCATTAGGTTTAGGGTTAGTGACCGGTGAAGCTAGGGTTATATACCCGCTTCCTTCAATACATTCACCCATAATAACAACTACAGCCCCTCCCTTCCAAAATCAATTCGCATTAAGTCCCATATGTACCTTTTAAACCCCAGCATTTAAAATCCATTGCAATCTAGGTATAATATTTACAAAACAGCCCCTTTGTGTCCAAAATCATTTCAAGTAAAGTCCCAAAAGTTACAATTTAATCCCTGCCTTCAATAATACTTACAAATTAAGTACGAATTTACACTTTTAGCCCCCAATCTCTGAAAGTGTGACAAATAGCTCCTCGAGATCAACACTTTGCTAAATAATTATTTGTTTTAGGGCTACGAGCCATTCATTAATTAATTTATTTATTTAATAAATAAACGGGGTTTTACACCCTGGGGTTAGCCCTAGGAATTATGTATGATAGACCAGGAGGCGGCTCCTGACACACTGTATTCTATTATGTATGGTAGGAAGACCCGGGGGTTAGCCTTAGGCATTATGTATGAAATATCAGAAGGTGGCTCCTAGCACACTATATGCTAATTGGCTAAGTAGAGTAATATGTATTCTAGTTATCTTTGTGATGCTTGCATGGAAGACCAGGAGGTGGCTCTTGGCACTTGTCTGTAAGACCAAGGGGTGGCCCCCGGTTTGGCAAGAAAGACCACGTGGCGGCCCGTGGCATAATGGCAAGACTATGTATTGGCACATAGCATCTTATTTGATTATGATATATGAATGATATATATGGCTCACGGTTATGTATGGTAGTATCCGGTTGAAAGAGACCGAAGGGGAAGGCTAGCAGCCGGATATGCTAGGCAGTATGTTTACTGTATGGAATGTGGTATTTGGGGAACTCACTAAGCTTCGTGCTTACGGTTTTCAGTTTTGGTTTTAGGTACCTCCAGTTTTCAAGTAAAAGGAGCTCGGAACGATCGCAGTACATACACCCGTGTTTTTCCGCAATGTGTGATTTCTGGGAATAAACTCTGATAAATGTTTTATTTGAAATGCTTTTCTTTGTGTGAACAAAGTTACAATAATGTTTTAGCTATATAAAAATGAAATTTTTGGTCCTGAATTTTAGGATATTACATAAAGTAATAAAAGAGGAGTTGCGACCAACACAAATGATCAGTTTATGAAAAAAATTCTTGCACAAAAGCTTCCACATCATAAATCAAAATATCACAATAATGTTTCAGAATTGAAAAGAGAACCCATCCGGACCAGGATCTCGATCTCCACCACAATCCCAAATATCTTCCTTAATTTCATCCACCGAAAACACTGCCTCAAGAGACTCCACAACTTCAAAACCGAGAGTAGCAAACTTGTTGCTACGATAAGCCATATTGATTCCTTCAAACGGTTGTAATTTTGCTGCATAAAAATCAAAGAATTATATTTTGTAACTATAGATTTTTAATTTCAATAACTACAAATTTTGTCCCTTAATTTTTAATTTTAGTAATTATAGTTTCGATTCTATAATTTATAATTTTCATTAGAGAAATTAAATATCTTTCTACTTTTCTTCTTTATCAATTTGAAGTGATGACAAATGTAATAAAATATAATTAATATTATTCAAATATGATACTTGTTACAATTTCACTAGTTGACAACAATGCATGTGTGCATAATTGTGGAACGGTTAATTCATATCATAAGTTAATGCATTGTTAAGTTAATACATTGATTCATATTTGGATTTTTGTATTTTGACTTTTGACTAGGGCTATAAACGAACTGAACGTTCAACGAACTATTCGTGAACCGTTCGGCGGGAAATTCGTTTATGTTCGTTTATTTAATGAATGAACAAACATGAACACAAAATCTCGTTCGTTTATATAAAGGAACGAACAATAACAATGGTCTCGTTCGTTTAATTATGTTCGTGAACGTTCGTTTATGTTTATTTATATAAGTTCCTTTTAAGATTATATATGTTTAATTATGTTTGATTACATTACTATATTATATCTTCATTTATGTTCATATATGTTTGTTTATCTTTGTTCATTTATGTTCGTTTAGCATGTTCACGAATATTAACAATGTAATTTGTTAAACGAACAAACATAAATAAGAAAACTCGTTTGTTTTTCCGTTCGTATTTGTTCATTTGTTCAACTAACTTAATTGAACGAACATGAACAGGCACATGTTCATATTCATTCGGTTCATTTACGACCTTATTTTTTACCATTAAATAGTTGTAAGCCAACCGCATTTTAGTGATCGTACTAAGTTGATGCATTGATGCATATTTGAATTTTTATATTTTGAGTTTTGACTATTAAATAAATGTAAGCCAAGAGATTTTAGTCATTTTACTTTCTTTTTTGGCCGGATTTTGTATAAATGATATCACTTAGTTAATAGTTTGTACTTTATATTTTGTAGCCTCTTCTAACTTTTTCTAGGTACGATGGTTTATTTAATATTTCTTATAAATAATTTTCAAGTATTTTGTCAAACATTGAAGGGTTGTTTTTTCTTAAAATATCATATAATAAAATACCCTTAGTAAGAAAAAAAAATGCCAATTTAACTTCAACAATTTACTTTTTACATACAAAAACATTATATTTGATAAGAAAAAACATTTTATATCCATACATACATTTAGCAATTATAGTGCAAGGGGAGAAGTATTTCAACACTCAACTACATCATGTCACAATCACTTCTTTTACTTTGGACACATTTCATTGCATTCTTCATCATACATCATAAACCTCTACAAACTTTAAAACATGATCGATTATTGCCTTCTCTATGAGATAATGTTTGCCATTATTCGGATGTGTTATTTTTTTCTTATAAAGTTATTAACTTCGATATTTTCATTCCATTTAAAACATAGTTTGGTTACTATATTAAAACATTTTATCCATAAATTAGTCATACTTAAGTTCACAATCATATTTTACCTACAAAACCCACAGTTTAAAGTTAAACATTATGACCTATTTAAGCATACTGGAAATTTGCTAAAACACATTTAAAAGAACAGATTATTGAAATAGTCCCTATGATTTGGTAAAAGTTACTAGTTTGGTCCCTAAGTTTTTTTTTTTGCACTCGGACCGTCCCTAGGTTTTGGTTTTATTACATCTTTCATCCTTGTTACACATAAAAAGACTATAATATCCTTTTCTATTTTCTTTTTCATTTATTTATTTTGTTAGAGTTATTTATATTATTAATTAATTAAATGGGTCCCACCTAAATATATCCTTACACTTAACATCCCAATCACCAACACTTCTAACCCTAACACCTCCATGGAAATCAATTCCAGATTCTCAATTCTTCGGTGAACAACCATACGCCACCACCATCTCCGTCGGAAATCTCTTGCCTCCAGGAAGACCAAAACTCCGAGGAGACTAGAACACCAACAAACAATAGATCCCGTTCCTATTTTTTTTTCTTCCTGTCCATTATCAAGCCTGATGATAGAACACCACACACCACCACCATCTCTGGCGGAACCAGAACTCTGACGAACACCATACGCCATCACTCGCCATCCCACACCCACCTCCATCATCTCTTCCCCATAAACCGGTTAACCCTCATCAGTACCCTAACACTCAACCTCACTGTGATTTTTCCCTCTCGTTCCTCCATTGAACTGCCGAAGGAGTTCTTAAATCGAAAATGTAGATCTGCAATATAAGATCTGGAAATCAAATCGAAGATCTTCACTGGACCTGTATCTCAAATCTCCTATCACCATCCCTGTCTTACTGAAGTTAGAGCCACCACCACCATCGTGCTACTGACCGAGTGATTTTCTAAAATAGGAATCATCACCGCCATAGGTGGAGTAAGGTATCAGAGAATGAGAAAATCGAATTGTTTCCTTCCACCACTGCAGGCGGTTGTTTCCTTCCACCGACGCAGGAGGTTGTTTCATATGTTTTTTCTTTCATCAACGATTTTGAGGGTAGGTTTTGGGTTATGATTTTCTGATTTGGTTCGTCTTTCATTTTTGGGATTGCATATGATTTTTCTTTCATCAACGATTTTAGGGTAGGCTTTGGGTTTTTGATTTTCTGATTTGGTTTTGATTTTGGGATTTGATCTTTGATCTAGTTTTGATTCCTGGCATTTAATCTTTGGATATGACCTGATGAAACTGTTTACGTTGGTAGTGGTGGTGCCGGAATAAATGGATGGTGATGGTGTTGGTGACTGGTGGTGATTGCCGATGAACAATGACCGGTGGTGGTTGTGCTGCAAGTGGGAGTTGGGTCATAATAAATCCCTTAATTGATTTTATTAAATCAATAAATAATAAAAAAGATAATAAAAAAACTGAAAAAAAAAATACAAATGGTAATAGTCTTTTCATTTCTAAAAGGGATGATAAAAGCAATAAAATCATAACTTAGGGACGGTCCGAATGCAAAAAAAAAAAACTTAGGGACCAAACCAGTAGTTTTTGCCAAACCACAGAGACGATTTCAGTAATTTGTTACATTTAAAATCAAGTTTATTATATTAAAGGTTAAATTTACCGGCACATCTAGATTCCAATCTAAAAATGGGGTAAGTAGGCAATATATGATCTAGAATTGAAGTATAACTACAAAGTTGTAGTCGAGTTATATAACATAAGATTAAAATATATGTGCATTCGTTGACAACTTTACTAGTACGGATGTGAATTAAATTATTAGTCCATATGGAAGTCTTAATTCTTGCATTAGGTGTTTAAACTCATAATGATAATAGGTATATACTTGAATGGATGGGAGCACAGTACTTTTAGGTTGTCCTCAAACCTAACAATTGTATAATATAGTTTTTAAAGAGAGAGATTGGTTTATTAATTTATTACTTCATAAATAAATGAATAATTTGTTAATATATTATGAGAATAATATATTAATTAGAAATAGTTATATTTAATTAAGAATTAATCAAAAATTAATCTGAATTAATTTTGAGATTAATTGGATTAATTAAAAATACAAGGGGTTAAAGTGTAATTGTTTAATAGTTGAACAAGAGACATTCTAGAACCTTCAAAAGGTATTGGACATTTTTGTATGGTTCTAAATGATCTAGAATTATTATTGGAAGATAGTTAGGAAACCAGATACATAACAAAAGTAAGATAACGTTATTTTATTGTTTTGAGACTTATCTAGGGTTTCTTGATACACTATATAAAGACCCATAAGCCTCATATTTTCGTCCAAAAGTTATTAGAGAATCTAGGGCCGAAAAATTCTACCTCCCTCCACTCTCTCTTCAAGCTCCTTGGTCGCTAGGGTTTAAGTGTGAACCATTAGAGGCGTGACACTTGTGGTGCTTGTTTCTAAGAGTCTTTCAAGAAGGTTTTGATTAGTTATTTACTATAATAACTAAAAGGTATGTAAACCCTACTTTTTTCTTGTGATTTTTGAAATTAATCTAGGGTTTCATGTTTTGTCGTTTAATAGAATATTATTTCAATAGAGTTATGACATAGATCCTTATGTTGCATGTACTCTTAAGTTGTTAACGATTCATCCATGTTAGTACATGTAAAACCCATCACTAATGAAGCTAAAGGGTAAATGTTATCTCTAGGCATCCTACCGACTCGTCTTAGAGCCAACAGAGGAAGATAAACTACCATTTATAATCTCACGAGAGCAAAATTTATGATGCACAAGTTTTAATGTGTGACCTTACATATGAATTTAACATCTTTCATGCAAGTACCAACATGAAAGTACATACTCGTAAGCGTGGACATAGTCGAACATATTTGGCCGCGGGCTTAGGGTTGTACTGGTGGTAGCACCGACTACACCGTCCCGTTAACGAGTGTTTCGGCAAAATTTATGGTTCGGCGAGTTGGGTAAACGCTGAAAATCTTTCTCTCTCTCTCTCTCTCTCTCTCTCTCTCTCTCTCTCCTTCTTGTTACTGTTCAACGGTGTTTTTTAATTTCTTTTTAAATTTAACTATATAAACAACAACCATCCATTCTAAAAAACCACTAACTCATGGTGAATCACCTAAAGCATGTCTGTTATCTTTAGGATGAGATATACCCAATTTGAGCTAGTTTTGTGAAATCATTTCCACATCCATTAACTAAAAAAAGGCGACAACGAATTAATAAGATATGACATCAAACGAGATTTTGGTGTCCTGAAATCTCATTGGAGCATAATACAACATCCGACATGGTCAATGTTATTGAACAGAGCAAGAGATATAATATATGCTTCCTTCATACTACACAATATTATATTGCAAGATGATGGTATTGTTATATCACTGGTTCATCATACCGACCTCCTATTGAGGAACAAGTGAAGACATATACGATCCATGAGTTACTTGATGCAAAAACACACCACCAACTTCACTCAGTTGATTGTGCATGCCAACATACAAACTCTGGATACTAGTTTTTTTAATTGTTTCTTTAGAATTTAAATTATCATTTTACCGTTTAATGCAGTGTGTTGTTTTTTAATGGAATGTTTTGTTTAATTTTTTTTAGTTTTAAATTAGTAAAATTTTAATTTTTAAAAAAATGAATGAGTTGCGAGGGATAAGTTTTCATGTATTATGAAATATGAGAGATAAAAGTTAATCTAACAAGTAGGTCTGGGAGACGTGAAAGAGATAAACTCCTTGCATCCTAAGACAAGATAACACATAAAAAAGGTTCACCCAACCCTTATTTTATCTTATAAAATAAGTATTCATAAATATATTATAAGATTTACTTATTTTGGATGGTATATAATTCATGTTGTGATAAATTTTATTTATGGGTTCCTAATTTCAATGAAAAAAAATGTAAGATGAAATGTTTGTGCTTGTTACAATTGCTATGCTAATAACCATCAAGGATATAAGTGTCGCATAATATGATGTTTTATAGGGTTTTTCTTTTCTATAACAATAAAAAAAATTCTTAATTTGTATATTTATTATTGGTTGTTCTAAAATTTCATAATTGTTGTGTCATCCGTTTAACTTGCTAATAGGATGAGTTTATAACGTAGATTTTGTTAAAAATAACATTCAAAGTCTATTGATAATATTTCTAATAATAACAATGTCCTTTTAGGTAACACTTAAGATCCAATTATACATTTAAATGACAAAAATGAATTTGGGAGAAATTAATTTATTAATTTTTCATGTTATGATAAACTAATTAGAAGCTATTTTATGATTAATTATAAGTTAATTAATTACATAAACTGGATGTTAATTAATTAAAATGCTTTAATTAATTGGACCAGTCCAGAGGCGATTTCAGCAAAAAAAACACTTGCTTTGGCTCTAAGCAACTAGATGCCTATAAGTAAGGAGTTGGGATCAAATCCTAGATGCTCCTTTGCTTGGCTCCTACAATTTGGCCTCCTCTCTCCCTTGCCTCCTAGATGACGCAACTTAACCCTATTAGGGTTTGTAGTTCGCATTTTTCCTTCCCTCTCCTAGGGTTTGTCGCTTTGCTCCTTTACAGTTCTTAGTTGCTATTTCATTAAAGGGATTCTAGTTTGGATCATTTGCATCCAAGCAAGTTGGCATGAACACGATCACAACCTAGAAGATCTTCGGCTAACAAAGAGGTATGTGTTTCTTGGCCATGGAGACGTTAAATATGTCCCTTAATGATCCGGTTGTAGAGGAATGTGAGATTAGTGTGACATCCCAATTTTTAGAGCCATTTTAAAACTTTTATTTATACTTAATAAAAACAAAGTATTTTATTATTATTTCGATGTGAGATAATATTAATATCGACAACCACCGTCTCGCTGATCATCAATGCCGACGAAACCTTCCTTTTCTCCGGTTTATTGCTACAACACCGCCATTACCGCCTTAAGCTACCGTTGTGGCTGTTGCTGCCGTCACCGTGCACCACCAGGTGGGTGGTGGCATCCAGTTTTCTAAGCACGGGTGTATGGGGGTGTTTCTATTTATG
Source organism: Lactuca sativa (assembly GCF_002870075.4). Classification (NCBI taxonomy): domain Eukaryota; kingdom Viridiplantae; phylum Streptophyta; class Magnoliopsida; order Asterales; family Asteraceae; genus Lactuca; species Lactuca sativa. The sequence continues at coordinate 8,562,104 of NC_056623.2, read as the reverse complement.
ATGCACATGTATGTCGTGGGTGTGTATGTCTAGCCTGAAAACCGAGGATAGCCACGGTGGTGGCTACCACCATGTGCCGCCATGTATGTGTATTTTAGTGCGTATGTGAGTGTGTGAATTGGGTATTTTGCATTGTAACTTTGTAAACGGTGATTAGAATAATGAAAAGAAGCCTAAAAACCACCACCGTAGGGTGGTGGCTGCCGCCACTGGCCGTCGTGTCGGGTGCCGATGTGCTTACCTCGTTGAGTTTGATTCGTTTGGGGTGCTTGAAACCCTAATAGGCCTTATAATCCCTAATAGGCCCAATTAAGCCTAATGGGCTTAGTGAAAACCCTAATGGGTCTAATGGACCCTAATTGACCTAATAAAACCCTAATGGGCCCAATAAGGCCCAATGTGACCTAAAAGTCCAACCAATGGACTAATGAAGGTATTGGGTTAGAAAACCTTAATTAGGGTTTGGAAACCCTAAGGGCATAAAACCCTAACTTGTGGAAATTGATCGGGTCACACACACGGGAATTATTTAATAAACTTGAAATATTAAATAATTATCATTGGCAACCTAAGTTAAGGCAATAATGGACTTAATGGATTAAGTCATTAATGGGTTAAGTAAGAAACACTCAACCCTAATCATCATTTCATGTGAAGACCCTAATTTTAGGATTATAGGCTTGGACCTATCGGGACTCACATTTGGGCAATTGGAATGGAATCGTGTATTAAGCCCAATCACACTATATAACTTATTTAGTAAAGTGAGGGACTTAATGGATTAAGTCCTTAATGGGTTAAATGAGAAACACTTAACCCTAATTGTCATTTATATGAAACCCTAATTTCACTTGAGCTTTGTGTTGGGCCTTTCCATTAGGCTTTGGTAATTGGATTATTAATGGGCCATCCAAGAATGATCTTATGGACTAGAATATGTTGATATGCTTAGGGTAAGACTCATATGAGGGTTTGGGCCCAATTTGGAAAATTGGGCCATGGATGGGCCATAGTTTGGGCCTTTGTGATTATGCGATATTGGGCCATTAAAAATACCAAATGATGGACTGGACTTTTTGGATAGGCCTTAGAATGAGACCATACAAAGGTTTGGGCCCAATTTGGAAAATTGGACCATATGTTAGGCTTTGATTCATAGTTGACTTTGGGCCTAAAGATTGGGCCTTGGACTTGGGTTTGGGCCCAATTTGGAAAATTGGACCATATGCTGCTTGCTTTGTCTTTCCCGTAAAATTTAACATTCGGTTTATTTAATAAATAAATAGATAAAATTTTATGAACGAATAGTCGAAATAAATTCCTATTATTTAGTGTGGTGTTGGCTTTGGGAAGACAAATGTTATGAATCAGATTATTTGGGGGTTAAAAAGTAACTTTGGGATTTATTTTGAAAAGATTTTGGTGGCTAAGGGGGTATTTGGTAAGTATTAAACTTGATTTGTAAAGGAGTTCAGGAGGCTAGGTTAAAAAGGTAAAATTCGGACTTAAAATGAAAAGAATTGGAGGAGCAGGGGTATAAAGAGTAAATTTTGGAGTTGGTTTGCAAAGATATTGGTGGGGGAGGGACCAATCCCGCCATTATGGAAACATGTTTGCGGGATCAGGGAATATAAACTCGTAACCACCGATCAAACCCTAACCCTAGAAAACCCTTTACAACCGTCACCCTCCTTATACCTCCCTCTTCATTTCTCGTAGCGGCCACCACCATTGGAGCCTCCTCAGTTGCCGATCATCAAGATCGACAACCACCGTCCCGCTTGTTGCCTGGTCGATGAAACGCTACCGCTATTGCTCTACTACCGGAGGCACTGTGTACACCGAAAAACCCGAATGCCGACGTGTGGGCCGCGAACGGCTAGTTCCCTCCATTGTTGCATTAAAGCCGTCATAGCGCCGCCACTGTTGCATCCGCTTCCGGCAAAGAGCATAAAGCGACAGAAGGAACACTGAGGATGTCAGGAGAAGCAGGAACATGGTTGTGACATTGCGAAACCTTCCTTTTCTCTGGTTTATTGCTGTAACGCCGCCATTACCGCCTTAAGCTACCGTTATGGCTGTTGTTGCCGTCACCGCGCACCACCAGGTGGGTCGTTGCATCCGGTTTTCTGAGCACGGGTGTATGGGGGTGTTTCTATTTATGATGTGCATGTATGTCGTGGGTGTTTATGTCTAGCCAGAAAACCGAGGATAGCCACTGTCATCATCGTGAGGTGGTGGCTGCCACCATGTGCCGCCGTGTATGTGTATTTTAGTGCGTGTGTGAGTGTGTGAATTGGGTATGTTGCATTGTAACTTTTGTAACTGGTGATTAGAATAATGAAAAGAAGCCCTAAAACCACCACCGTAGGGTGGTGGCTGCCGCCACCAACCGCCATGTCAGGTGGCGGTGTGCTTAACTCGTTGAGTTTGATTCGTTTGGGGTGCTTGAAACCTTAATGGGCCTTGTAAGCCCTAATGGGCCCAATTAAGCCTAATGGGCTTAGTGAAAACCCTAATAGGTCTAATGGACCCTAATTGACCTAATAAAACCCTAATGGGCCCAATAAGGCCCAATGTGACCTAAAAGTCCAACCAATGGACTAATGAAGGTATTGGGTTAGAAAACCTTAATTAGGGTTTGGAAACCCTAAGGGCATAAAACCCTAACTTGTGGAAATTGATCGGGTCACACACACGGGAATTATTTAATAAACTTGAAATATTAAATAATTATCATTGGCAACCTAAGTTAAGGCAATAATGGACTTAATGGATTAAGTCATTAATGGGTTAAGTAAGAAACACTCAACCCTAATCATCATTTCATGTGAAGACCCTAATTTTAGGATTATAGGCTTGGACCTATCGGGACTCACATTTGGGCAATTGGAATGGAATCGTGTATTAAGCCCAATCACACTATATAACTTATTTAGTAAAGTGAGGGACTTAATGGATTAAGTCCTTAATGGGTTAAATGAGAAACACTTAACCCTAATTGTCATTTATATGAAACCCTAATTTCACTTGGGCTTTGTGTTGGGCCTTTCCATTAGGCTTTGGTAATTGGATTATTAATGGGCCATCCAAGAATGATCTTATGGACTAGAATATGTTGATATGCTTAGGGTAAGACTCATATGAGGGTTTGGGCCCAATTTGGAAAATTGGGCCATGGATGGGCCATAGTTTGGGCCTTTGTGATTATGAGATATTGGGCCATTAAAAATACCAAATGATGGAATGGACTTTTTGGATGGGCCTTAGAATGAGACCATGCAAAGGTTTGGGCCTAATTTGGAAAACTGGACCATATGTTGGGCTTTGATTCATAGTTGACTTTGGGCCTAAAGATTGGGCCTTGGGCTTGAATAAAGTTAACCTGGGGGTGATGTAGTAATTATCCAAGTTTGTATTTATGGTTATGTGTTGGGACCCAATTATTAATTTGGGTATTGTTTGATGTTGGCAGTTCGGGAATCTGTCAACCAGCAGCTGGAAGTTCATCCGCGGGACTACAGCAGTGTGAGGTGAGTCTTCTCACCATACCCATGGGTCTAAGGCACCAAGGCCGGCCCATTATGTGTTTATGGTATATGTGTTAGCCATTATGTGCTTTTATATGATGTGTGATCTTATCTTTGAATGAAGACCCCGGGGGTGCCTGTGGCATTGGATGTAAGACCATATGGGGTAGCCCATGGCAGTCCTAGATAAAGTCCATGTGGGGTAGCCCATGACATTGAATGTAAGACCATGTGGGGTAGCCCATGACAGTCCTAAGTAAATACCATTTGGGGTGGCCCATGGCATTAGATGTAAGACCATGTGGGGTAGCCCATGGCAGTCCTAGGTGAAGACCATGTGGGGTAGCCCATGGCATTCTTACAGGTGTTTGTATGCATGGCTTATATGTTATATGTAGCTTTTATAGGTAGCAGGATATATGATACATGTAGCTTTTATAGCTAACAGGATATGTAATATGTGGATTGTGTGTATGGTATGCTCTGGGAAACTCACCATGCTTCGTGCTTACAAGTTTTGTTTATGGATTCACGTACTTCATTTTCAAAGGAAAGGAGTTGGCTCGATCGCAGCGCATCACACTATGTTTTCCGCACATGAGATCTTTGGGATTACACTCTGATATTATTTTATGATGACATGCTTGATTATCGACACACTGGTTTGACATGAGATATTATTATGATTGTTTTATACTGACGGTTTTATGTAATGACTAGAATAAAACGAAATTTTCGGTCTTGAATTTTGGGTCGTTACATAAAAATCCATGTATAGTCGTTTATTCCCATGTGAGTTTTCATAACCTTGATAACAAATGATTTGCCTGCCTTGACGTTCTTCAGGCGTCGCATGTTTGATATTTGTCACCCCAAGGACTGTAGCTAACAGTCAGGGCACGAGGTCATCAATCCTGTATAGATCTATACACAAGTATCTAGCTCTCCGCAAGGAGATTCGGGTTATAATAAAGGATTTGCTTCTATACCTTAGTAGGTACGACGAAGACATTGACTCACAACCTTATCCAACGATGTTTATGTGTTTTTGACTTGTAAGTATGTATGTGTGTAATTGTTACCCTTTTTGTTATGTTTATAAAATATAAAAATAATTGTATTTTTATATAAGCATTATTTTATCCCGAAAGGGTAAGATAATATGAATGTTGCCCAAACTATACCTATTATAGTTTAAAACGTATATTACACTAAAATGATAACCATTTCCTGTTAACATGTTTTGTTTAGAAATATTTGCACATTTGGTAATAATGTTGTTTCCCGTATTTGATATTAAGAAATGAATACACAAAGTACAGGAAAACATAATCAACAGTTTGTATTTTAACACAAGGTTTCTTGTGTTATACTTGTATCCCCCCCCCCTTAAGATATATAAAAATCATTGAAAGGCGTAGGGGTATGAACTCACCTGATAAGTGGTGATTCTGGCAGCGTTTCATTTCTAGGAATGAGCTTTCTTGACGTAACCGTGAGTTTCTGATGAAAATCGGGCTTCATGTGGGGAGAGTTTTGACTGGAAAAGATTATTTTCTTGATGACTTCGGGGCCTCGGGGCTTGTTTCAGGTGATAGGGGTGTTACCGGGGCTTTGGGGGGTAAAAAGTGGCTTGAGAAAGGTTTTAGAGTGAAAGAATGGGAGAAATAGCCAACACAATATGGTGAGTCTCGCATCTTATTTATAGTAGTATGCTGCCTCGCTCTATGTTGGGCGTACCTCGGTACGCTGGGCGTACCCTCGTACGTTGCGCGTAGTGAAGGAACGTGGCACATCATAGAATTCCGAGTTTTGAACATAGCTGAAACGTGTATGCATGTGACGGAGAGGCGACGTGGTCGATCTGAGGTTAAGTCCTTGAGTACACGGGGTATAACTAAGTACGCAAGGCGTACTCCTTCGAACAAGCCTCACAATTTGTGCCACCAACTTCAAAAATTCATATATTTCACATACGAGCTCCGTTTTTTATGTTCTTTATATCCATGCATAGGTGAGATTATGTTCTACAACTTTCGTTTAGACTCCGTCGGCTAATTTTTAATTTATTTTTAATGTTATATTTTTAACAGGCCGGGACAGGAAAATTTCGTTAAAAATTCATAACTTCTTCATCCGACATCTGTTTTCGTCTATATTTTTACCATTGAACAACTATTGATGAGATCTTCGATTCTCGTTTAGGTTGTGTCGAATAAAAATGGCTCGATCTTTAATTCGATTTTTGGGTTGTACACTGCTATGCCTAAACTTAAAAAAATCATAACTTCCTCATACGAAGCCAGATGTGGACGTTCTTTTTATGTAAACTCTCGGTTTAACGTATTCTACGACTTTCATTTAGATTGTTAAGGCTAAAAAGCATTTTATTGTAAACTTACTTTTTATGACACCCAGCGTCATGTCGGTTCTGTCGCGAAACTTCGATGGGTCATAACTTCTTCGTTATAACTCGGATTTCAGCGTTCTTCATATTTCTGGAATCCTTTTCACGACTACTACTACTTTATTCATAGACATCAAGTTTACCCTATCATTTTATTTTTGACATTTTATAGATTTAAAATAACGGGTTGTTACATTATCCCCCCGTTAGTGAGAATTTCGTCCCGAAATTTGAGCTTTCAGTGGGACTTCACTGTTTCTTCTACTATTTTGATTGGTAGGGAGTGTGTGAGTTTGGATTACTTATCTACATTCTCTTGATTCTCCATGTCCATGTTTTCTTATTGGTTCCTTTACAAAGTGTATTTACTTTGACTTTATCGAGTGGAATTTCTAAAGTTTCTTCAGTTGAATGTTGTTTCAGATTGGGCGTGAAAGATGGGATGTATATTACCGAGTTCCTATGGTCGTTGGGGTTTATAGATCAACGGTCAATCCTACCTTGTCTCCAGTTGCTCATGGATCCAAAAGGTCTTCGCTATTACTTCTTTTAAGATCTTTGGGTCAGTGAGGGAATTTTTGATCACTTGGCCCCTTTGTCTGTTGGGAGTTCCTAGATTTAATACAACCTAATTGTTATTTGTTCTTGTGTTCGTATAGCGCTCCATCCGAAGTGGAATTGGTGTCAGGGGTAGGTACTATTTGTAAGAGGACTCAACCAGTGATGGTTGAGCATCCTATGCCTTGACAAAACAAGGATGTGATGCATGCCTTCTAATGTTTGAATGTTTCTCTTATTCCGACTGTTCGTTTAAGGATGGTAAGCGATATATGCCTCTCTTGCGCATACAATTGGTAATGATCAGTTAACTGTATTTGTCTTAATCTCTATATTTGAACTTGTATTGCCTTACTAGTGGCCTTCAAATTTATCCTTGTTATTACTACTACGAAAGATTTGTACCGTATTAAGTGAGTACTAGCAGTAAGAGTGTTCCGATAACTAGAAATGATGAACTTTACAATACAATCCCTACCAGGTCCCTCTATAATCAATTGGTGTATATGAGTCATGTATAATTAAGATTTTAACTGGTAAATTTTTTGTGAAAATTAGATATTTAATTATTGTTGTTTGGAAACGTACCAAAATTCTTAGTAGCATTCCTTGTTGTTTCTTCATGTCTTATTGTTTAAACTCCTCCTACTCCTTCGTCATTCCTCTCTGTTAGATAATATCGCTTGAAATGCCCCATTTCACCACATGCATAGTAAATTTGCCGCATTCCTGTATTGGTGGTTAAAGTGATGTATTGGGTCGGGGTACTACAGTGGTTGATGGTGTGTCCTTTCTTATTGTACCTACATCTCGTAGAAGACTCCATTATGATGGTAGTTGCACTTGTTAAAGCGTGGAAGGTTCCCACGATATGGTGTTGTCGATGTGGAGGTAGTAGGGTCAGTAGGGACATGGGTTGCCATCGTCGGTTGCTTTTTAACGATTCCTTGACTTGAAAAACCCCTTCTCTTGTTCTAGGGTTTTCTTTTCATGTTCTTAGGTTTACGTTTTGAGGCGTTCTTGCAGATAGTCACTTGTGGGTGCCTTTGATTGTTACTACGATTAGGATTGTTGACACCATTTCCTTATTCGTTTGTATCGTTAGTGTTGTTGTGTGCCATGATGGCTGCCACAACAGCTATGACCGTAGCTTGAAAAGTGGCGGTGTCTATTGGTAGGAATGGGGTTCTATTGGTAGGATGATTAATTCCATGTGAAGGCGTGATTCTGTTACAAGGTGTGAAATAAGTTTGTAAGTATGATGGTCGTTTCTAGTTGTATTCTATCTACATATAAATTTTGTGTTCTTTTGTACGATTCTTACTGTTTCGGTCAACATCCCTATGATGTTTTCATGGTATAGGGTAGAAATAGGTATTGTAAAAGTGTTTAAGTTGTCAAAACAGAATATTGGTGTGAAAACCTTAAGTTGTCTCGGTTTCTATAAGTTTTGAAATGGCGTATCTCACTCGATTTACTATTACTAGTCGTGCTGAAAGATATGATAAACCTAACACATAGTATGAGTAGTGTAATCAGTAACTCACTAAGTTATATTAGTTTAATAGCTATTAGAGTGACGTATAAAGTGTCCTGCTACTCTACATTACTTGCGGAGGGTTTTCTTTGTTCTTTGTCATTGTTATGATTTCCCTAGTTTAAGTTGTAAAAATTTATTGTCCTATGGCGGCTATCTCTTTCTCTAAAGGGTATAGGTGATTGTTTTCTGATGTACTTGTGGGTATGGTATTCATATGTTGTTTCTTGTTTTCCATAGGTATGTAGAATCCTCGCTCCATCATGCTTCGCGTGTTGACACTGATTTCCTTTACTTTGTGATGGAGGGTCTGAACTTGAATGTCTTTTTGAGACTCCCTTGTCTTTTCCTAATAGGGTAAGGTTCGGTAATGATCACTCTGGTGCCTTTCTCTTTGGCTGATCTCTTCTCGGAATCTTATTCAAGAACCTCTCCTTGTTCCACCCTGTCTCCTCTGCTGACTAATGTAGTGGAGTGGTTATATCTAACTATATTGTTCGTGCGACAATGGGGATGTTTAAAGAATATTAAAAAATTTTATGGTGATCCCTACCGTGTCTAAAATAATTACACAATGTATAGAAGTTATATATAACTAAGATCGAATAGACCTTCGAATAAGTGATCCTACTCTAAAACCACAACCAAAAAAGGAACAGGTAGTAGAGCAAAGATCACACATTATAAGTCTATGAAATCTTCAACTATATATAACCTTGGAGCATACACTACGCAATTATAGACCTGCCAGTAAGGGTCTTTTAGTTTTCACATAAGTTATTTTGTAGCACTTCAAAATACTGCTATAGTATTTTAACTTTATGTTTGGCTCTAGGGTTTCTTGGTCTATGAAGTTGATAAGCTTTTAGATTTGTTTTTATTGTACAATATCATAAAATACTCCTATAATATTTTAAATCTTATGTTTGGTTCCAAAGTTCCTTTGTATGTAGAGTTTGGTAACTTTTAGACTTGTTGCAACACCACAACCATTCCTAGGCATATGCTAATCACTTCTCGAATAAATATAGTTGATCAGACTATATTCACTCCAGACCTGATTATATATCCCAAGGTGTACTCGTGGTGTTCAACAATCTTAATACTTTTGTTTTGTTCTTATTATGATACTATTCTTGTATATAGGTACATATGTATACTATTTATAAAAATATCATTATATTTAAAAAGTATAACTCTTGACCAGAGTGTTTTAGCCCCATTGTATTTATAGTTGTATATATTATATGATTGATATACTTAGTTCACTATACACAAAGCTCTGATACCAATCTGTCACACCCCCAAACCTGAATGGCGGAAACGTTCAGGGGTGGCGGACGTCATATATAGTATCACAACAAGTGTATAACAGTAATTAAAATAACAACAACCACTGTATTGATAATAAAGTCTTTAGTATTCGAATCACAACAGGATTGACTCTCAAAAGTAAATAACACAACAAAGACTTGAAGCTACTATGCTCCATCTTCTCAAATTTGTGCGTGAACTTGTCTACTAGATACCTGAGAATACAAGTAATTTTGAAAATGTATCAACATTTAAGTTGGTGAGTTCAAAAGTGTTTTTGTTGTAAAAATTATATCCTTTATTCTTTGGAAAATGATATGGTGTTCCTGCAGAAAATCCGATATTTTCTTTAGTAATGAGTTGTGATCTTTAATGTTCCAAGAGGGAAAAATGTAAGTACAAATGCCATATTTAAAGTTGGATTGTAGTCTTAATTATTTTAAGACCGAAAAAATATAAGTATAAATGGCATATTTAAAGTTGGATTGTAGTCTTAATTACTCTAAGACCAAAAAAAAGTATAAGTATAAATGTCATACTTAATTTGAATAATATGTAGTTTTATTCATTTATAAAACTATTCGAAGAGATATGTCTTTCCCATAAAAATCCACGTATAGTCGTTTATTCCCATGTGAGTTTTCATAACCTTGCTAACAAATGATTTGCATGCCTCGACGTTCTTCAGGAGTCGCATGTTTGATATTTGTCACCCCAAGGACTGTAGCTAACAGTCAGGGCACGGGGTCATCAATCCCATATAGATCTATACACAAGTATGTAGCTCTCCGCAAGGAGATTCGGGTTATAATACAAGATTTGCTTGTATACCTTAGTGGGTACGGCGAAGACATTGACTCACAACCTTATCCAATGATGTTTACATGTTTTTGTTTTGTAAGTATGTGTGTGTGTGTAATTGTTACCCTTTTTGTTATGTTTATGAAATATAAAAATAATTGTATTTTTATATAAATGTTATTTTATCCCGAAAGGGTAAGATAATATGAATGCTTCCCAAACTATATTTATTATAGTTTAAAACGTATATTCAACTAAATTGATAACCATTTCCTTTTAACATGTTTTGTTTATAAATATTTGCACATTTGGTAATAATTTTGTTTCCCGTATTTGATATTTTGAAATGAATACACAAAGTATAGGAAAACATAATCAACATTTTGTATTTTAACACAAGTTTTCTTGTGTTATACTTGCATTCCCCTCCCCCCCCCCCCCCCTTAAAATATATAAAAATCATTGAAAGGCGTAGGGGTATGAACTCACCTGATAAGTGGTGATTCGGGCAGTGTTTCGTTTCTAGGAATGAGCTTTCTTGACGTAACCGCGAGTTTCTGCTGAAACTCGGGCTTCATACGGGCAAAGTTTTGACTGGAAAAGATTATTTTCTTGATGACTTCGGGGCGTCAGGGATTGCTTCAGGTGATAGGGGGGTTACCGTGCTTTGGGGGGATAAAAAATTGTTTGAGAGAGGTTTTAGAGTGAAAGAATGGGAGAAATAGCCAACACAATCCGATGAGTCTTGCATCTTATTTATAGTGGTCTGCTGCCTCGCACTACGTTGGGCGTACCTCGGTAAGCAATATGTGTATGCATGCGACGGAGAGGTGACATGGTTGATCCGAAACCAAGTCCTTGAGTATGCGGGGCGTACTCCTTTGGACAAGCCTCGTAATTTGTGCCACAAACTTCAAAAATTCGTATCTATCACGCACGAGCTCCACTTTTCACATTATTTATATCCACGCATAGGTGAGATTATGTTCTACAACTTTCGTTTAGACTCCATCGGCTAATTTTGACTTTATTTTTAATGTTATATTTTTAACAGGCTGGGACAGGAAAAGTCCGTTAAAAATTCATAACTTCTTCATCCGACATCCGTTTTCGTTTATCTTTTTACCGTTGAATAACTATTGACGAGATCTTCGATTATCATTTCGGTTGTACCGACTAAAAATGGCTCGATCTTTAATTCGATTTTTGGGTTGTACACTGCTATGTCGAAACTTAGAAAAATCATAACTTCCTCATACGAAGTCAGATTTGGACGTTCTTTTTATGTAAACTCTCGGTTTAATGTATTCTACGAATTTCATTTAGATTTTTAAGGCTAAAAAGCATTTTATTGTAAACTTACATTTTATGACACCCAGCGTCGTGCCGGTTCTGTCGCAAAACTTCGATGGGTCTTAACTTCTTCGTTATAACTCGGATTTTAGTGTTCTTCATATTGCTGGATTTCAGTGTTCTTCATATTTCTGGAAACTTAGAAAAATCATAACTTCCTCGTACGAACTCGGGTTTACCCTATCATTTTATTTTTGACATTTTATAGATTTAAAATAACGGGTTGTTACAATATTCCCCTCCAACTACCACTATCGCATATAACATTTCATACTGGCACATAAGACACATCAAGTAGTAGCAAACCTAGACAATCATCTAAAGACAACTCCTACTGGTGTGTCGGCATTATGGTCGTGGACCCACCTCTACTAGAAGGTAACTCACCTCGATGTCATGTAGTGTCTGCATTGTCCTCGGTGTGAAAATCAACTCTTCTCGAATCCTCAATCCCTACAGAACATCATTTCTACATTAAAATTTCATACTCATAACACTTACAAAGGTCACTGAATTCCAAGTCAAAGACAAGCTCAAAACCCTGGTCAAAGTCAACATCTGGTTGACTAGACTCGCCGAGTTGGTTCAACAACTCGTCGAGTCCCCTCGTCCACGAAAAGCTACAACATCGTCCCTGCTCATCGAGTCTAGCAAGAGCTCGACGAGTTCACCTTCAACAACACATTGGACCTTCTTCAACCTACACGCCGAGTTCTTCCTTGAACTCGTCGAGTTCATCTTCATTCGTATGAAGGAGTTCAGTCTATGACTCGTCGAGTCCCCTTGAACTCGTCGAGTCTGTCTTCATGTGGTTGGGACATTTCCTTGAACTCTCCGAGTCTGCTCATACACTCGTCGAATTCCATGATTTCCAGGTCCCTAATGAGCCTAGAAAAATGAGTGTTCTTCTATCTTAGCGTCTGGTCCATCAATAGAAGGATTTGATGGGAAAATACGACTCGACTCACCGAGTCCCATGAACAACTCACCGAGTCCCTCTTTGTCCAAAACTATATAGTCGATTTCAATGGGTCTCAAAGCGTTTAAACCATAGATCTGACCACCTAGGGTCCATAATACACGTAAAGTTACAAACTTTACGTTCATGCATGGGCCATTTAGCTCAAAAGGCCCTAAAATGGAGTATTCAAGATGCATGGGGCTCTCATGGCAATAAAGTTTGCACCTTTATGCCATGAGAACCCTCCTAGGTTCCAGATCTGAAGTTATTTCTCTACATAATGACCCAAACTTGAAGGTAACTTAGAAATGCCCCAAAAATGACAAGATTCAAGCCCTAAAGAGGATCTAACAAATGGAAAGTCAAGGTTGAAGCTTTTTACCTCAAATGAGCTGGAAATGGAACACAACCTCTGGATCTACTAGCTTTAACTTGAACTCCCAAGCTCCTTTTTCCTTCTCAAGCTTCACAACCACCAAAAATTCACAAAAATGGCTCAAGAATCACTCAAACAAGGCTAGGGTTTCGAGTTAGGGTCTTCTATAAGTGAGAGGGACAATGGAGGTTGGTTTGGGACGAGATAAGTTGTTTAAATAGGGTGTAAACCTTAAATATTAGGGTTTCATCTTGACAGGTTTTACTCGTCGAGTAGGTCACTAAGCTTCCCGGTCAAAATCGAGTCCACTCGACGAGTTGGGCCTCCAATTCGTCGAGTCCCAGGGCAAGACATGAAACTGCTTGAATCTAAATACGTACGAGAGAACGGTGTTACAAATCTCCCCCACTTATTTTAGACTTCGTCCTCGAAGTCTACTGCTGAACCCGGAAAAAGCTCGGGGTAGTGCTCCCTCATCTCGTCCTCTAGCTCCCAAGTCCATTCCGAGCCCTTGCGGTGTTGCCATTGCACCGTCACTAGCTCCACCCTCTTGTTCCTCAAATCCCTTGACTTCCTGTCGAGAATAGCTACTGGCCGCTCAATGTAGTTCAGGCTGTCATCCACCTAAATATCCTCCAAAGGCACCACTACTGAATCGTCTACCAGGCACTTCCGCAGTTCAGAGACGTGAAGGGTACTGTGAATCTGACTAAGTTCGGCTGGCAAGTCCAGCCTGTATGCTACCTTGCCCACCCGGGCTACAACCCTGAAGGGTTCAATGTACCTGGGGCCTAACTTGCCCTGCTTCCTGAACTGAATGACACCTTTCCAAGGCAACACCTTCAGGAGCACCATATCCCCGACCTAGAACTCCAGGTTCGAACGACGCCTGTCGGCATAACTCTTCTGCCGACTCTAAGCAGTATAAAGCCTGCTCCAAACCTGCTAGATCCTCTTTGTATTCTTGAGTACCACTTTAGTACTCCCCATGACCCTCTGTCCAACCTCACCCCAACATATCAGGGTCCTGCACTTCCTCCCATACAACATCTCGAAGGGAGGACAGTCGATACTCGCGTGATAACCGTTATTGTAGGAAAACTCCGCCAATGGAAGGTAAGTATCCCAACTACCTCCAAAGTCTAAAACGCATGCCCGCAGCATATCCTCCAAATTTTGGATGGTTTGCTCGCTTTGACCATCCGTCTGCGGGTGAAAAGCGGTGCTAAAGTGCAGACAAGTACCCAGCTCGTCATGAAACTTCTTCTAGAATCTAGAAGTGAACCGCATGTCTCTGTCAGAAGCCATCGAGGCTGGCACTCCGTTCCGAGCCACTACCTCTCTGATGTAGATGTCGGCCAACCTTTCGGCCGAAATGCTCTCCTGAATCGGAATGAAATGGGCCCTCTTGGTCAATTGATCCACGATGACCCAAATCAAATCCACCATCAGCGCGGTCTTGGGAAGCTTCGTGACGAAATCCATAGTGATATCTTCCCATTTCCACATAGGGATATCCAATGGATGGATCTTGTTGTGAGGCCTCTGGTGCTCGACCTTAACCTTCCTGTAGGTCAGGCGTCTCTCAACATACCATGCTACGTCCCGCTTCTTGTAGGGTCACCAATAATCAGGACGAAGATCCATGTACATCTTCGTCGCCACGAGATAGATGGAGAACCCGGATTTGTGCACCTTCTCCATCAATACCTGGCACACACCTCCATGATATGGGACCCACACCCTACAGTGTAGTGTTAACAATCCACGACTATCACAATCGAAGGAGGAAACCTGGCCCACAATACGATCACTCTTGCAATGTTCATCCTTCATAGCCTCCTACTAGGCCTCTCAAATCTGCTCCAAAAGCGAGGTAACCACCTTCATCCTCAAACAAATATCTGATCGGCGATGCCTTGCGGCTAAGCACGTCGGCCACGACATTGGCCTTCCCCGGGTGGTAGAGGATCTCACAATCGTAATCCTTCACCACATCTAGCCATCGACGCTGCCTCATATTCAGATTTGGCTGATCCATGAGGTGCCTCTAACTCTTATGGTCCATGTAAATGGTACAACGGAACCCATAGAGGTAATGACGCCAAATCTTGAGGGCAAAAACAACTGCCCCCAAATCCAAGGCATGTGTCGGATAGTTCGACTCATGAGGCTTCAGCTACCTCGAAGCGTAGGCGATGACATGCCCCCTCTACATCAATATTGTGCCCAAACCCGAGATGGACGCATCACAATACACCACAAAATCCTCCATGCCCTCTGGCAGGGCTAAGATTGGCGCCTCGTACAATCTCTATCTCAGCGTCTCAAATGCGGCCTGCTGCTCAGGCCCCCAACAAAAGACCATGGCTTTCCTTGTCAACCGGGTCAAAGGAACGACTATCTTGGAGAAGTCCTTAATGAATCTCTGATAATAACCTGCCAGTCTCAAGAAGCTTCGAATCTCAAATGGAGACCTCAAAACCTCCCACCACCTCGTGCAACCAGAACCTACACTTGGAGCACTTGGCATACAAGCTCTCCCTCCTCAAAGTATCCAACACCTCTCGCATGTGCTACTCATGTTGCTCCTGCTTCTTGGAATAAACCAAGATGTCATCGATGAAAACTATCACAGACCGATCCAACATCAGTATGTACACGCAGTTCATGAGATCCATGAACGCGACAGGAGCATTTGTAAGTCCGAAAGGCATCACCACGAACTCATAGTGACCATATCGCGTCCGAAAATCAGTCTTCTGTACATCCTCCTCTCTGACCATCATCTGATGATAACCTGAACGCAGATCAATCTTGGAGAACCAAGATGTTCCCTAAAGCAGGTCAAAAAGGTCATCAATCCTCGGGAGTGGGTAACGGTTCTTCACTGTTACCTTATTCAGCTCCTGGTAGTCTACGCACATCCGATGCGACCCATCCTTCTTCTTCACAAACAGAATCGTGGCTCCCCAGGACGAACTGCTCGGTCTGATGAATCCCTTGTCTAACAGCTCCTACAGTTGTGTAGACAACTCCTGGATCTCAGGAGGAGCCAACCGATATGGTTCCTTGGCTATCAGAGCCGCACCAGGGACCAGGTCGATCCTGAACTCTACCTGCCTCTCTGGAGGTATCCCAGACAGCTCCTCTGGAAATACATTTGCGTACTCTTGTACCACCGGTACGTCACTCACCGTCGCCTCACTCGTCTCCCGGGTATCCAAGACAACTCCTCTGGAAATAGCCTGTGCACCCCTGTTGGAGATAGCGTCTAGCTCTTGCCGCTGAACATAAAGTTGGTCCACGTTGCGACCTCTCGCCCTGAATCACCAGCTCTCCCCCACTTGGGGTCCTGACTCGGACTAATTGTTATGCACAGTCAATCACTGCCCCATCGGGGCTCAACCAATCCATGCCTATAATATCCTTGTTCCCCGACAATGGTATAGGAACCAAGTCTACCAAGTAGCGCTCCTCGAACAACCTCAAAACACAATCCCTAAAAACCTATGATGCTCTCACTGATCGATCGTCCGCAATCTCGGCCTCTAGAGGCCAATCTAACATTCCTGAAGACTCAGAGAACCTCTTGATAAGCGCAAGAGAGATAAACGATCAGGTAGCTCCCAAATCAAACAACACCTGGACTAAGATACCGTTTACATGGAACGATTCTAAAAAAACATATAACATAACACATCAATATCACAAGAGACATAATAAAAGTTAGAGAGAACAAACCATACCCGTCACCACATCGGGCGTGGCGCGTGCCTCTAGGGCTGTCAACTGGAGAGCTCGGCTCCTCACCACTGGAGCCTCTGACTTGACCTTCCGGCCATCCGTAACCCGTGTAGTCGCTGGAGTTGGCACCACCATTGGTGTTGCTGCTGCTGTCAACATGGGGTAGTTGGCCTTTTTATGGCCCCTCTAATTGCAATGAAAGCAAATCAGGTCTGATGTCTGAACAGTGGGGGCATGGGAAGTATAATCCCTGCCAAAGTGCTCCGTCTTGCTGCACTTGTAGCAACCCGATGATCCCACTCTACAAGCTCCCTCATGCGGTCTGCCACATTTCCTGCAGCGGCTCTGGCCCGACTGGCCCTTCGACCAAGTGTCAGATCCCTTGGGTTTCTTCCCCGAAACCCTAGTAACCTGCTCCGCCTCTACCTTCCTCTTCCTGAGGTGCTCCAAATCAATCTCCCTCTCCCTTGCCCTGGCAATCATGGACTCCAGGGTCGGGCAGGCTGAGTAGCTGACATGTTCGAAGCCCTCAACATGTCATGATAGCGGGTCTTCCGCATCTCCTCATCCTCTGTATACTGAGGTACCAACAAATCCCTCTCTCGAAACTTGGCGGTGATCTCCGCCACTGTCTTCGTAGTCTGTCTCATATCAAGAAAATCCCTGGCCAGCTGCTAAAGCTCCACAGCTGGCACAAACTCAACCCTGAACCTGGTCACAGAGTCCGACCAAGTCATGGCCTCGATGGTTGTGGCTCCCATTGAGTCACCAACCGACTCCCACCAATCCTTAGCTCTATCTCTCTGACAACCTGCAACAAAGCGGACCTTCGACCCTTCCGGGCAGAAGTTCATCAACTGCACATACTCGATGTCTGCGATCCATCTCCTTGCAGCAATGGGGTCCTTCACCCTGTGAAAGTCTGGCGCACCACTCCCCTGAAGTCCTTGAAGGAAAGTGTGCGCATACTCGACTGGATAGATGCCAAGTCACACCAGAATGTCCGGAGGCGATCCTCCATCAGCTCAATAATCCCCTCCTCGATCAACCCGAAAATGACCGGGGTCGACTCAAGGATACCTCTCGTGATCTCAAACTCGATGAACTCACGTATCCCATCATCAACCTACTCGGATCTCACACCCGAGCATGATTCTGATCCAGACCCTAAACCTCCTGCTCCATGTTGCGTAATCACTATACTGAAATAGAACACATAAATGTCAGGGTCATACATATTCTTGAGAGGTCTCACACACTCTCCAAATTCCCTGGTTCTGTCTTACCCTCCTTGACTCGAGTATGGATCCTCTGCTTCCAGTAGTAAGGGCCCATAATACATTCCACATTTATTCGTACTTTCCTCAAGGATTGCTTCGACTTCACCAAGTCCCTTTCAGTAATACAACTTTACAAACTAACCTCATCCTAGGCTTGTCCTAGGGCACTCTCCGACTTACTCTCCACCATCAGTTGCATAAGGAGTCCCTACCACCCTTCCTTAACCAGCTTGCGAATACTATTACGTATTCGCTTACTAGTTAATTAAAGCTAGCTAGAACCCTTATAAGCACAAAACAAGCAGAATTCAGGCATTGAGTAACCATAACCAAGCATAACCTAATCAAGCTATCATACTGCTGACTAACTAGCCCTAGCATATAGCTCAATAAGCTCATACAATAGGCATATAAGGCATCCTTCCTAGAACCTTAGCCCTAATCTAGCATGCAGTTTTTATAATCACATAACAGACATACAAGGCATCCTCCCTAGATCCTTAGCCCTAGTCTAGCATGCAGTTCTTATAATCATAACATATCATGTATGGGTATCTTGGGGAAAAACTTACTTGAGCTCAGACAGTCTCACGAATCACACACCTTGTTCTTTCTCAAAACTCCTTATTTTTAAATTTTGGAAAACTATTTTTCTTGTAAAAATCTTTCAAGCCCTCGATTTGAGTCCAGACACCCCTGAAGGTGTGCCCGAATCCCTCATACCAAGGCTATGATACCAACTTGTAACATCTTAAAAATCGAGACCAAAATTTTTTGTTTTAATTATATTGCTTATAAAAGTTGTTTGAGGAAAACATTAATGATATCATATGAATTCATAAACCATATTTACATGTCTCAAAACCATATCATCAAATAGTAATAATGTCCGAGTACAGTCCCAGAAATCTCAAATGCGGAATCATGTGTGTGCGATGCGTTGCTACCCTGTCGACTCCTTCCCCTTCGACGAAGAGGTACCTAAAACCAAAACTGAAAACCGTAAGCACAAATCTTAGTAAGTTCCCCCATCATACCACATACCATACAATCATACATACTACCGAGTAATTCTGGGGTGCCCGACCTACCCATGTCAAGCCATTCTGGGGTGCTAACCTACCCGTGTCAGGCCATTCTGGGGTACCTGCCTACCCACCGGTCTATCTCAACTGGGCACATGGACTGTTTCACCCCTACCACTATCACATAATAACATATCATAATCAAGCTGTCAGACATATCTGGGGTGTCCGACCTACCCTTCGGTCCTATCAACTGAATCGGTGAACTATTCCCCTCCCACTACGACTATTGCATATAACATATCATACTAGCACATAAGACACATCAGGTAGTAGCAA
The DNA here is from genome assembly GCF_002870075.4 of Lactuca sativa. Lineage (NCBI taxonomy): Eukaryota > Viridiplantae > Streptophyta > Magnoliopsida > Asterales > Asteraceae > Lactuca > Lactuca sativa. Next base: position 8,542,876 of record NC_056623.2, on the reverse strand, counting down.
ACCTAGATAATTATCACAAAGACAATCATCTAAAGACAACTCCTGCTGGTGTGTCGGCATTGTGGCCGTAGACCCACCTCTACTGGAAGGTAACTCACCTCGATGTCGTGTAGTGTCTGCACTGTCCTCGGTGTGAAAATCAACTCTTCTTGACTCCTTAATCCCTACACAACATCCTTTCTACATTACCATTTCATACTCATAACCTTTACAAGGGTCACTGAATTCCAAGTCAAATTCATGGTCAAAACCCTGGTCAAAGTCAACTTTAGTCAAAGTCAACATCTGGTTGACTAGACTTGCCGAGTTGGTTCACCAACTCGTCGAGTGCCCTCGTATACGAAAAGCTACAACTTCGTCCCTACTCGTCGATTCTAGCAAGAGCTCGACGAGTTCGCCTTCAACAACACATCGAACCTTCTTTAACCGACTCGCCGAGTTTCTCCTTGAACTTGTCGTGTTCATCTTCGTTCGTATAAAGAAGTTCAGTCTATGACTCGCCAAGTCCCCTTGAACTCGTCGAGTTTGTCTTCATGTGGTTGGGACATTACCTTAAACTCTCCGAGTCTGCTCATACACTCGCCGAGTTCCACGATTCCTAGGTCCTTAATGAGCCTAGAAAACTGAGTGTTCTTATATCCTAGCATCTGGTCCATCAACAGATGGATTTGATGGGAAAATACGACTCGAATCGCCGAGTCCCTCTTTGTCCAAAACTATACAATTGATTTCAGTGGGTCTCAAAGCATTTAAACAATGGATCTGACCTCCTAGGGTCCATAATACATGTAAAGTTACAAACTTTACGTTCATGCATGGGTTATTTAGCTCAGAAGGTCCTAAAATGGAGTCTTCAAGATGCATGGGGCTCTCGTAGCAGTAAAGTTGGCACCTTTATGTCTTGGAACCCTCCTAGGTTCCAGATCTGAAGTTATTTCTCTACACAATGACCCAAACCCGAAGGTAACTTAGAAATGCTCAAAAATGACAAGACTAAAGCCATAAAGAGGATCTAACAAATGGAAAGTCAAGGTCGAAGCTTTTTACCTCAAATGAGCTGGAAATGGAACACAGCCTCTAGTTCTACTAGCTTCAACTTGAACTGGCAAGCTCCTTATTCCTTCCCAAGCTTCACAACCACCAAAAATGCACAAAAATGGCTCAAGAATCACTCAAACAATGCTAGGGTTTTGAGTTAGGGTCTTCTGGAAGTGAGAGGGACGATGGAGGCTGGTTTGGGATGAGATAAGTTGTTTAAATACAATGCAAAACCTAAATATTAGGGTTTCATCTAGACAGCTTCTACTCGTCGAGTCGGTCCTCCGACTCGTTGAGTAGGCCATTAAGACTCCTGGTCAAAATCGAGTCTACTCGACAAGTTAGGCCTCCAACCCGCCGATTCCCTGCTCAAAACATGAAACTGCTTGAATTTAAATACGTACAAGGAACCGGGTGTTACACATGGTCAACAAATATCAATGGAACCCTGGTAGAGCACATTGGACCGCAGTAAAGAACATTCTCAAGTACCTGTGAAGGACTAAGGAATGGTTCCTTATCCTCGGTGGGAGTGATGACTTGAGAGTGCGAGGGTATAGTGACGTCAATTTTCAGACCGATCAGGATAATTTCCGCTCGCAGTCGGGCTGGGTCTTTACCCTGAATAGAGGATCGGTGACTTGAAAAAGTTCCAAGCAGGAGACCGTAACTGATTTAACGTGCGAATCAGAGTACATAGCAGCGATTGAAGCGTCAAAGGAGGCAATATGGCTAAAGAACTTCTTCGGAGACTTTGGAGTTGTACCGACCATAAAGGAGCCTATGTAGATTTTCTACGATAATGAAGGTGCGGTTGCCTTGACCAAGGAACCGAGGGATCATGGCAGATCCAGGCATATCAATAGAAAATATCATTTCATTAGACATCGGGTAGAAGAGGGACTCCTCGTAGTAAAGAGGGTATCGTCAAAGGAGAACTCAAGATATCCCCTTACGAAGGGACTGAGTAGGGTCAAGCACTTGCAGCACGCTAGGAGCATTGGACTAAAGGATGATATTAGTTTTAGTGATTAGATAGCTTTTAGAAACTTTTTAATACATAAATTGTAATTAACATTTGATGATTAAATAAAGGAGTATTATTTATAAGTAAATTCATTGTCTCGTGTTAATTATTTACTATTGTTTCACTTTGCATGTTTTGACTTCCTAAATAATAAGATTATTTAAACTATCCACAGTCGATCATACGTTGGAAGTAAGTATGAAAGAAGACTGTCATGAATTGGCTTGTAGATTGTCTAAGCGTTTAGACATAAAAAAAAGTTTGTGAGATGATAATATCATATAGTCTTCAAACCTAGATATATGAGTTGTTGTTTACGAGTTGGTTGTACCTTGATAATGCGTAAACTCATCAGTAACTTGATGTTGTAAAACACATTGCTGTGTACGATTTGATGAGTAAATAGTACAAGAATATAAGTCTAAGTTTATCTGTTCCTTTTATCCTACGAGGTTAAAAGCGATATCTTAGGCCCCTCGATGATTTTGTTTTGACTTATGTGTCGGGCCCGGTCAGGATTGAATTGATGTGTTCAAATAAGTTCTATGTCAAACAAATCAAAGATCGAGAAACAAACGGCTGGACAATAAGTATGAAAATGTTCCATGTGATTGTCCACATGATATCTTGAGAACGGAGGACTATACGATCCCTTATCTAAAGGATGTGTCAGAGTTCGACAGCAGCTTTTGAGAGCTATGATTGCTAATCAGATTTTGAAGTCGTACTTGCATTTATAGTTATTAGACTTATCCAAGTGGGAGACTGTTGGATTAGGTGTCTAAGCCTAAAACTATATTTTGTATGTACTTGACCCGATTGTAGCATGATCCTTTTGGGTTGCCTTCACCAAAGCAAGTTGACTAGATGAATAATGGAGAAAGAGGATAAATGTTATTTATTAATATATTACATGAATAATATATTAAAAGAGAAATCATATTATTTAATTTACATTGGTCAAGAATTAATTTAGAATTAATTTTGTGATCAAAAGAGGTTAATTGAATTAAGGGGACTGATATTGTAATTATATGATAATTGCAATATAGGCTAAGGAACCCTAAGGATAGGGTGGACGAAATCCTTGTGGATGCCCACTAGATTTCATCCATAGGGTATTCTAGAAAGATCCTATGGGCTGCTTAGAGCCTAAGCAACCGGATTAGGTCTTTGACTAAAACCCTAGTTCTTCAGCTATATAAAGACCCCCTTGGCATCATATTTTCAGCTACAAAAACCCTAGAAGGATCCTAGATCCGATTTTATCCCTCCTCCTCCTCCTCTCTCTCTCTCTCTAACATTCTCCAACTGTTTTTGGTGTATGTGATCAATTAGAGGTATTACATTTGTGATACTAAGCTCTCAAAGGCAAGGATCTTTAAGCTACAATTGAAAGGTAACATTCTTACTTGTTTATTTATGTTGATTTCGAATTTTGTATGCTAGATTTAGGGTTTACAAGCTTTGGATGATTATTGCATGCACAATTAGAAAAACCTAGATCCAAAGCTTTAGGGTTTACATGTACACCATAGGATTGATGTTTTTCTCAAAACCCATCATATGGTTGGTATGGTAGATGGATGGTAAGACCATGTGTTGGGTCCATGGTAGAATGGAACTGTTGTAAGATTACGAGGCAGCCGTAACATGCACAAGGATGATAGGCGGGTAGGGAAGTGTTGTAAGTCTGGAGGGTGGTCGCAACATTAACCAGAATAAGGTAGGCCATGGTAGGAGTGGCCGTTGGGCTAAAATAGGATCAACGTATGTCTGGGTTAAGGCAGAAAATATTGGCGTAAGATTTCACTTGGTTATGGTATGAGGATCGTTGGATCTGAGGCGAGGTTTGATGTTTATAGAAATCGATTGGGTGAGACTCGTGGGCATGGCTCATTCGATTATGCATACTAGGTGAGACCCGTCAGCTAGGCCTGTATGGTTATGATAATAAGGGTGAGACCCGATGGAAATTGGCTTGAGCAATGTATTGAATCAGTTTTAGAGTGGAATGACTTTGTGGTTAGTGGTGGGATCAGGTGTGAGACTGCCAGTTTCGGCGGTCGATTGAGGAGCTTACAAATCAGTTCAGTGGATATATGAGATCTTGGAAAAATCGAAATTGTGGATTTTTGGTTATCAAGATATGAGTTTCTAGATTGGCTTGGTACTTAAGGGTGAGACTTGCGAGTCACCCTTGATCTCAATTGAAGGATTCTATTGTGATTAATGGTCGGTTATAATTTCTGGTTAGACAAGAAGGGTTGTTGGAGCCATTATGGCATGCAAACTTGGACAACTCTTGCCAGATAGACCTTCGTTCAGGAATCGTGTGGTGCGATTATGTGAGTTTATCAATCTTAGTAACCATGTGGAAAACCGGTTTATCGGTTAATTGGTAGGTAAGTATGAGACCAGGGGGGTCTCAGTTGCATCAAAAATGAAATTGTGGGATAACAAGATAATCCAGGGTTGGAAGAGTTTATGCTTAGTTTTGAGTATGATGTGGAGTTGAATTGGCAGTGATTCAGTTGGTTGTCTTTCGGCGAGTCAGCCAAGGTTTGGGAATTTCAGTTTTTGAGTAGAGTAGTGATGATTATTCTTTAGTGGATAATGCTAAGTGGGGCAAGGACCCATTCGTCGTTATGGTTTGAGAGCCCTGCTAAGGCTGGGTTCGGTTACAGATTTGGAAGGCTAATGTATGCATGAGTTGACTTCTTAGTCCGTAACACGGTTATAGGAGTATTATTTGGGTTGTCTGGCATATATGGCAGGTAGTAAGGAGTGATTTCGAGGATGAAATATGATTTAAGTGGGGGAGAGTTGTAACACCCGTTTTCCAGGATGAATCGAATTAGGGTTTCGGGGAGTCAAAAGGTTGGATTTTGGAAGAAAAGAAGCCTCACGATGTGATATTGGAGGCTCATGACATGAGATGGGTTGCATGAAACGTTTGTTCGAGACTGATCTCACGATGTGAGACATGGAGCTCACGATGTGAGAGCGGATGCCACCCAATCCCATGATCATTTTAGGGTTTCCTTCGTATTTAAGCATATCTAAGCTCATTTTAGGGTTTCTTATCAGCCCCAAACCCTCTTTCACCTCAGGAAAACCCTAGTCTCCATCCTTGCTTGATCTTTGTTCATTTTGGAGCCTTTCTTGGTTTGGAAGAAGAAGAAAAGAAGAATAAGAAGGTGATCTTTGTGGATGCTTGCAAGGAATCATCATCATCACCTTACATTGTTTCTAGGCCATTGTAAGTGTTAAAGTAACCATCTTTATTGTTGTATGAGGCTAGATCTAAGTCTTGTCCCACTTTTCTTCTTAGAAATCATAAAGTTTCCAACTTTATGGGTTATGAGGGCCTTAGGAATGTATTGGAGTTCAGATCTAGAGAATGGCTGAGTTTTGGAACCTTGCATGAAAGTTGGATGTGTTTTCTTCAGATTTTGATATAAATGAGATCTATACATGTATTGGATATATATGTCTTATAAACATCAACTTTCTAGTGTGTTAAGAAGTTATAAGACCTTCTAGAAAGTTGGAGTGCAAGGCTTAATGGATTAAGGACTTAAAATTTGGACTTTTCTTTTTACTCTAATATACTTTTGAATGATTAAAAAGGCTAAATGGTGTTTATTGTTGAATTAAAAGTGAAACTTTTACTTTACAATTTTTGGGATGTTACACATATGCTAATACTACAGATCTCCCGCCACTTTGTAAGTCCACTCGTACTCGTAGGACTACTAAACTCCCAAAGTTTTCTTATTTCTATTATTCGACTTTGTTTGTTTATTTTATTTCCAATATACATCATTCGTCGGAATTTGAGTCCTACAAAGAGGTCGCTATTGATCCCTTTTAGCAAAACGATATGATTGAGGAGCATACAACTCTTTATCAGACTCATAAATAGTATCTAGTTTCACTCCCACCCAAAAAGAATATGATCGCTTGTTGTTGGGCATATAATAATAAAATTGTAACGCCTATGTTTCCCGCTAGATTAGTCATAGTCTGTAATCACTTTGGTCAACTATTGTAATCTTTTTCTAAATGAATAAGAAAGGATTATTCATATATTTATGTGATCATCTGTTTTATATGGTATTTTATGCAAATTATGTAGGCATTTAATAATGAAATAAATAAGATTAAAATACGTTTTGAAAATAAAAGGTTATTTAGGATAAATAATTTTAACCTAGTTGTTTTATATGTAATAAGGATTCTGGAGATATATGGAACATTCGAATCCGAATTAGAAAGAAGAAGTTGTGCTTCTTCGAAGTTTTGTGGTTAAATCAGCACGGTTCTACGTATCGTAAAAAGTGAAATTTTGATAAATTACTTTTTAGCCAAATTAATCTAAATGAAAGTCGTAGTAGTCTTAAACCGAGAGCGTGCACATAGAGAACGTCCAAAGCTGACTTTGTATAAGGAAGTTATGATTTTCTAAGTTTCAGCGCAGCAACGTTCAAAACTGATATCGAAGTTTAGAATGGTTGATTGTTAGGAAAAACAATCTAAACGAGAGTTGAAGATCTCGTCCATATCTATCCGTCGATATAAAGACATTCGAGAACGGATATCGTCTGAGAGAGTAATGATTTTTACACGGACTTTAATAGTCTAAGCCTAAAAATATAACTTTAAAAATAAAGTCAAAATTAGCTAACCGAGTCTAAACGAAAGTTGTAGATATCGTCGATAGCTACATGTGGATATAAAACCTATCGAAAACAGAGCTCATATGAGTAAGTTATTAAGTTTTTTAATAAATCAGGAAATTTTGCGTGTAGCCGCGAGCACCAACAAGGGGTGCGACGCGCACCTGACACACCACCCAAATCGCGACACGTGGCACCATAAGAAAGTGATGCGTCACCCCTTCTGACTAGATACGTGACACACACCTGATCTATGTGTGGCACACATTTCAAAAAAAAATCCTCTAAATAGCTTCATTTCGTATTTGTTGCTCATATCTTGCCCCTTTTACATCTCTCTCTCTCTCTCTCTCTCTCTCTCTCTCTCTGAGTCCTGTGGCCCAACTTTCCTTAGTTTTCTGGTATTCGGTGAAGCCCTGCAACCCCCTGAGTAGCCAACTTGTAGTAGTCATCAAGTAGAAGCTCTACTTATACGTATTCCAGACCTTTAGTCAGGAAAACTCTGTAAATATTCCTATACTTACTCCGCTTCAATGAAAATTGTGGTTATCATCATAAGTTGTTATTATGAACATGTAATTAAGATTTATCGGTAATTCCAAGTCGTTATACTGGTTGATATATTTATGGGAGTGATGTCTAGGCTGGATTTAGTGAGGTGTTTAAAGTGAGATTTCCAAACAATATACTTTGTATACCAAATAGACCCCACCTCCGATATGATCCTATCCGGTTATTCCTTACTTGATAGATCTTGATGTAGACATTAGGATTATTGAGTAATCTAGACTATCATTAAATAGTCACCGAGATTATGAAACTAGACTAAGACTTAGTGTTTTATACATTGAGGTTTTTAAAAAGTGTTAAGGCAAAGCGTTGCCCTAACCTTTAGTCATCCACTTTTGTCAAGTGACTGTGTAGCTACTTTCAGGAGCATAATTTAACAAAAGTATTTATTAAATGCAAATTGTTTTGTTTATACTCTGTGTTACTTGTATACCTATAATAGTAATGCATACTAGGAAATGTACCAAACATGGTTACCTTTATTATAAGTCTGGATTAGTTATAATAAGACTTGTATAAGGTGTTTAGTTCCCAATAATCTATACATGGTTTAGGTCTCATTCTAGGGTAGAGTGTGAGATCAGAGCGGGGCATTGTAATCCTCCTCTTTCTTGGATGACCAAAAATGGTGGATCCAGATCAGACAACTAGCAAGTATGTCTGGGTCATCGACCAGAGTAGATGACAACACTTGACTATTCTAGTCGATCTAGTTAAGTACGTTGCTAGTCTGGACTTATAACCCCCATATGTGGATAAAATATTTATCAATAACTCTGAACATTCGTTACCTTTATTTAACTTACACTGGCCATCAACTCCCTAGCTGTGTAGTCAACCAAATACTCAAATAGTTTATCAGGTAGGTGATTACTCCAGATAATCATTGACTTAGGATTCGTGCGAATAAGTGGGCTAGGTAGAATGTCTTAAGGATATTTATGCCAACTTTTATATACCTATTTTATCTGTCAATGATTGTTTTGCAAGAATGACACTACGATTTATTATCATTACATTATTATGGGCTTGAAAACCATATACATCTCACCAGGTTTCCCAAACTTGACCCGCTTATTTTATGTGCATCACAGGTAGTGGATGTAAGGTTGCTAAAGCTTAGTTAGGATGCTGAGTGAAATACGAGATGAACCTATTATAGTATTTCAGGACCTTTTATATATTTATGATGTAATGTATATTTCGATATGAATGTTGACATCCTTGAAATTTTTAATATAATGAAATAACTTGTTATCTAAAAATGTTTTATTTAAACTACGAACTACCACATCTCAATTTAATAAAGCATAAAGAAAAAGTTTTAATTAGTTCATAAATTTGGGGATGTCACAAAAACAAAGTATAAGACGTCAGTTAAACTATACAAGGTCATGCTTGTTGGAAAAGGATACATACAAAAGTATGAAATGGATTATGAGGGGACTTTTGCGTTGGTTGCAAAAATTATGACTGTTCATACTCTGATGGTAGTCACAAATACTCGTTAGTGGTAGATCTTCCAAATGGATGTCATGTATGAATTCTTGAATGGTGATCCGTATGAGCAGGTCTACAGGACTCATACCCCTGGTATTTCTCACAATTTGGGTGAAGTTCGTTGGTTTTAGAAAGCTCTACATGATCTCAAACAATCCCGTCGTGCTTGGTTTAAAAAATTCTCTATAGTAATTGCGTCTCTTGGGTTTTTCTTAGTAATCATAATTCGACATTATTTGTTAGATGCACAAGTGCATGGCGGATTTCCATATCCTTATAAGTAGATGGCATGTTTATCATTGATGACTGCGATGGAATTGAGTCCTTGAAGCATTATTTGGCTCATTGTTTGGTATGAAGACGTGGGCTTGTTGTGTTATTTTTAGGTATTGAAGTTGCGCAATCTCAAAAGGGTTATCTTTTATCTAAAACAAAATACATCCCTAGTCTTGTTAAACGTCCACGACTCTACTACAATAGGATCGTTTACACACCTCTTGAAACCAACATGCATTTTTCTTCTAATGGTTTTCCTTTATTATACATGAGTCTTTATCATACTAATGTGGGCAGTTTGATTTACATTAGAGTCACTTCATTGGACATAGATCATGTATTTCACATGGTTAGTCAGTTTGTCACAACTTCTAATAGTGTCCAATGGGGAGTTGTTCTTCGTATTTTGAGGTATTTTCATGGCACTTAGTTTCAAAACATCTTGTTCCAGTCAACATCTTCTTTAGAGTTGTGTGCATATAGCGATGTTAATTGGGTACATTTCCTAATGGTCACAAGTCCACCACTTGTTTTTATACTTTTCTTAGGGATACGTTGATCTCATGGAAAGGTTAGAAGCATCATGTTGTTTCTTGGTATTCTAAAGAGGTTGGGTATCGATTTATGGTTGTGACAACTTGTGGAATTGCTTTGTTATGTTGTCTTCTTGCATATATGAGTGATGATGTTTCCGAACCTACATCTTACATTGTGACAACAACAGTGTGATACAAATTCCAAGAAATTGTGTTTTCCATTAGAGGATGAATATAACGAGATTGGCTATCATATCACTCGCCATCATCTACAACTAGGAACCGTCTTGCTACTATATGTTCTGACAACCTTGTAGATTGTCGATATTTTCACGTAGGTATAATCTGTCTCTCACTTTTGCTTTTGGTCTGACAAACTCTTAATGCGTATCGTTATCGTATTGTGAGTTTGAGGGGACATTAGCATAATAAAAACAATATTGGGCTATAAATGTTATTAAACTATTTTTTGTTCGGACTTATTTAGACATTTAGCTATCTTGACCTTAGATATTTATAGTTGTTTTGTTTACCTTTAATAATAAATCATAGCCGCATTCTCTTTATTTTGATATTGGTTTACGATATTAACAGACAATAAGTGGACATGTTTATGTGTCCAAATTTGATAAAAAAAATAATAAATAATAAAAAAATAAAAAATAATAAAAAACTTTTAAAGGAGAAGTTCATTTCTTTCGAACAAATAATAGTTTTTGAAAGTATAACCATTTTATTGACCACTTTTAAATATAGATGAAAAGAAGAAGCTACCTATGAATCGAAAGCAATAATTGATTTTCATTTGGATAATAAAAGAAGGGGAAAAAAAAAGGCAAACACTAATTTGAAAAGTAGAGTGATTGGAGAGCTTTAATGGAAAATTACATGCAAAATGGTGGCAACCAAGGACTCCTCCAAAAGGTTTGGTGGCATTCGTGAGGCATCCACACTCCTTCCAAGTGCTATCTCCTTCATCAATCCAACTTAGTGGGGGGTTTAATAAACAATGTCGGTATACTTTTTAAATATATCTTTGTTTAATCTTAATCAAATTATGTGGGATAAACCATCTCAGATTAACATTATACATAAAGTATACCGTTTGAGTGGGACATGTTAAACCTGTCCCAAAGTTCATCACATAGCATTAGTAATATTTTGAGAAAGGATATATATCAATCCCATATCAACGGTTCCAACAACCAACATAAAAAATCATAATATCTCTAGAACAAATAAGATGATAGAGAGATAGTTGATTAAAAAAGTATTAACGTATAATGCTTTGTAATATGATTTTTCCTTGTTTTGTTCCAAAACTAATCATTTGTATTAATTTATTTCACTAAAATCGGAGGTAAAAAATAAAAAATATGAAATTGCTTTGATCGTGAAAATATAAGTATTTTTATTTTTAGGGTTTAGGTCATTTTTGGTCACTTAACTTTTGGTTTTGTGCTCATTTGGTCACTTAATTCTTTTTATGTTTTAAAAGGTCATCAAACTTTTGACTTTGTGCTCATTTAGTCACTTAACTTTTATTTTGGTCACTTAACTTTTAAATTTATGCTCATTTAGTCACCTAACTTTTAAAATTTTGTTCATTTAGTCACTAACTTTTGACAAAAATCTAAAAGTTTAGTGACTAAATGAGCATAATTTTAAAAGTTAGGTGACTAAATGTGACCAAACTAAAAGTTAAGTGACTAAATGAGCACAAAGCCAAAAGTTTGATGACCTTTTAAAACATAAAAAGAGTTAAGTGACCAAATTAGCACAAAACCAAAAGTTAAGTGACAAAAAATGACCTAAACTCTTATTTTTATTTATCTCTATTTATTTTTATTTACGCACAAGAGAAAGAAACCACGATTTTCTTATAATTAGTTCACCTATTTTTCTTAAAGTAAAAATAATCATAAACCATAAAACTTTTTACGATATATTTCAATCCGTTATTCATATCATATCATATTTCCATTTTTGGGATGAAAATGCAACAAATTCTGGATATGGTACATATGCAAAATGTCAGCGATTAGGATTTAGGTCAAAACTCTTTAAGATTTTGGTTAGGCCAATAACCTTTATGTATCTCTAATTATATGAGGTTTAACCCCCACTATTAATCAATCTATTATCTTATAGGATATCAAAACTCTAGATTAAAACTTCACTACTAATCACAACATGTAGTTGTCAGCCCTCTACCTCCGGCAACCTTCTCTAATAGTCGTCGGAGGTGCCTTCATTATGCTCTATATTTTTTTCTCTTCCTAAATAATAAAACAACCGTCGACACCAAACCAAATTTTTTTCATCGGTTTCTTCTATGGTCTCGTTTGCTTATGCCTCCTCCTCGGATGGCCCAACCTCCGAGCCTTCTGCCTTTTCCTCAACCCGTCTCTTCTTCAAATCTATTTTTTCGAGTCAAACAGAATAGGCTCCGTCCGCTGCAGCTAAAACCGTCTTTCTTTCTCGTTACTTTTCTCTGGACTCCTCTGCCGCCAACTCCATGATCATCGTCATCGCCTCTCCTCTCTTCTTATGCAAAGGAACCGACACTGGCCTCCACTTCTTCTCTCTCATTCTCCAACGAGCAGTTGTTAACCGCCATCGTCAAATATCTGCTATCACAACTGTCTTAATCTATGTTTTTTCCCGTTTAATCGTCTCATCCCGATCAAATTATGGACGGATTTTAGTTATTAGCGTTTAGGCCCAGGCCAAAGACCCCTTATGTATCCTATTTATATGATGTTTAACCTTCACTATTAACCAATCTATTATCTTACACAAAAAATCTATTATTTTTTGGGGAGAATTTTGTATATGCCCTTCTTAAAGGTAAAATATCGTATTTGCCAAACTTAATATCTAAATATCATCTATACCCTTTATATTTGTAACGTCCCAAAGAGCTGATTTTTTTTTTCATTTTTAAATTAATAAAACAGTAAACCATATCATTGTCATAAAACAAAAGTAATCAAAATTTATCAATACATCATCATTATCAGAGTAAATCACAAAATGCGGAATCGAATGGTGTGTGATATGCAATCATCTCAAGCTCTTCCCTTTGAAACCAGAAGTAGCTGAAACATAAACTAAAACTTGTAAGCACAAAGCTTAGTGAGTTACCCAAAGTACCACATACCAAACATACAACTGGGCCTACCCTGGGGTATATTCCAACCCAATAAGCAAGTACGGGCCCCGCCCTGGGGCCTCGCCCTAGGGTATATTTCAACCCGACATACGATAGTGGGCCCCGCCCTGGGGTATATTTCAACCCGAACATACCATAACTGGGTCCTGCCCTGGGGTATATTTCAACCCAAACATGCCATAATTGGCCCCACCATGGGGTATATTTCAACCCGAACATACAAACACAAATATATATAACATACAATAACTAGCCTTCTACATAGCCGAATAATGGGTCGGCATTGGTGCCTCCGACCCATGGATACAAGGAGGGGACTCACCTCGCACTGCCGAATCTCACAGATGAATCTCTAGCTGCTGGCCCACTAAAATCCCTGCGCTATCAATCACAAAATAACATCCAATTAATAATTGGCTCCCGACTAACACTAAGAGTCCAAACTAGGGTAAAAGACCTTTTTACCCTTTCCCCATGTTGGCCCAAAGTAAAAAGCCCAATCTAAATATCTAAAAAGCTCAAATTCCAAAAATAATCACCCAAGCCCAAAAAATTGGGCCCAAACCCCTTTTATGGGCCTTCCACCACGGAGTCCAATAAAATATCAACAACCCAACAAGGGAATCCTGATGGGCCAATAAAGCCCAAGACATCAAAAGCCCAACAAGCCTAATACCGAGAAACCCACGAAACTGGAGCCCTTTGCTGAGTACGTAGGGCTTACTCAGCTCGTACGCTTAGCGGACTCCGTTTGGGGCCAGTACGCGCAGCGTACTAGATGGGTACTCCCAGCGTACTCCCCAAATCACCACCCAACCCCATTAAGCACTTAATCAATTAATCCCTTGCTCCAAATCTCAGATCTGATTCCTGTGGACGAATTATCATGGAAATTTGCAACTTTTATGTGCATGCATGGCTTAATGGGACTTTAGAGCTTAAGAGATCTTAATAAATGACTTAACACATGCATGAGACCAAAATCACCATAAAGTTTTCACCTTTATGCTCAAGAAGCCCTTAATGTGCCCAGATTACAAGGATAAGCTCCAGAACGTCCTTAGCTCACAAAACCAACCCAAAAGGGACCAATATGACCATTAACAATCTAACGAGTAGATCTATGAAATGGAATGACAAGCATTAAACTTTATACCTCAAAAGCCCCTAAAAGAAGGTGCAAAAGCTGGATAACAAGGCTTCACAAGAGCTTCACCCACCAAAAGCTTCACAAGAGCTTGAAAGCAACACACCAAGGCTAAGGAACGAATTAAGGTTTTCTAGAGTGTGGAGGCTAGTTTAACAATGCAAAAAGAGGCTATCTTATGGTTTATATAGGGTACAATCCCTAAAACTAGGTTTTCTACACTACTCACATATGGTAAGCGTACTCCACGTACGCCCAGCGTACGTGGATAAGCTCTGTGACCCTCCTTCATGAGTACACCTAACGTACCCGGAGTATGCCCACGTACTCCAACTTTCCCCAAAGTTGACAATTCAGCCTCCCATGGACCAATTCTGCAAACAATACGCCCCCAAAGGGCCTAAACCAAAATGTGCAATAAATCGAGTGTTACTACTATCCCCCACTTAAATAAGATTTCGTCCACGAAATCATTCCTTACCATCCCAGGCACGCCAGACAACCTGAGGAACACAACCACAACCCCGAGTATATAACGGCCTTACCAAGGCAACCGAAGTCAACCTTAGTCGAACTCTTCAAACACGATGATGAACGATTCCTTAATCCCTTGTAGAATAACCACCTCTACCTCATCTGAAATTTGAAATCTCGAATTGGTCTAACTCCCCGTCAGACCGCCCATACTGAACCACTACCAAGTCAAAACCACTTTAAATACAAAACTAAGCAAAACACCTTTAGCCCTTGATTATCTTGTTGCTTTTACTGGGAACAAAGTCACCGACCATTCATTTCTGCAGAACATTGTACTTGAAAGAAGGCTCAGATAATTCTTCGAGTAGAAGTCTCATCCCTGCAACGGTTAGACTCAAACGAAAGTTACACAGCAGGGTTGAATCTATTACTCTGAGATTATTTAATACAGGTTGCAAGTGACTTAGCATATTCACCGAATAAAAAGCGAGTCCACACACGAGTCCCGACTCAGTAATACTACCTCGACTCATCTTGATTCCCCGTAGTTGCTTTCCAAAAGCAGTCGAGACCTCCCTAATCCCACTTACCTGCTGAATAACCGATTCACCGAATTTCCATCCGGTTACTGAGACAGATAGTCTTACACATTCGCACCACGCGACTTCCAAACGAAGGCCTCATCTGACAAACATTAAACTAGCGATCTCGCTACTATGGCTCCAACAACCTTTATGATCCAACCAATCATAACCAAAAATCAATCCTAATGCCACCAATCCAATGCTAAAAGTGAAGGTTATAGGACCAACTGTAGTCTTATATCATAACCAGACTTATACGAACCACTACCTCCTTAATTCCATGGATGTTGTGGCCTTCACACAGTCTTACAAACTGACCTACTCTGGTCTAATCTATCTAAATAAATCCACAAGCCAAATCATAGATTTACCATGCCCTCACCACTACTCAAGGACCGGTGAATGCTACGGCCCCCCCGCAGCCTTACAACACTCCAATCCTATCTTCCAACCTAGTGAATACTATGGGCCACCCCACAGTCTTACAACACTTCTATCTTTGCTTGGGAACCGACCATGGTCATACCGCTCATATACCAATCCATCCACACTCATCCTGCGTCGAACACACATCTGAATATACTCTAATGTTTTTCGTTTCATGCTTCGAATCCGAAAGCCTTAGTCAAACAAGAACAAGCAGAGGAGCTCTAACACAACCCTCAACTTGGATCCGTCTATATGCCTGGTATCCATCACCAAGAAGACGACAACCAGCTGTTGGAAGTTTCCTGACTCCCAACTTACACAATCTTCAATCCAGATGGCCACTTAAGTCGTCTTCCCTTCCGAATGGGATGTGAAACTCATCCTAGTTTCACGCCTGATTCAACTTCCGGAAATCTGAACGATTCTCCCCCATTTGGGTTCGTCAAAGCTCTCCTAGCCCACGAAGTTTGATGGATTCCTAACCCATCTTACCTCTTTATAATTTGAACCGCTGACAACCTACGCTTACCAATACTAGTGTTCCATCAATAGCCAATCCTAATGACCACCTAACTCTTGAAATCCAGAAGAACACTCCCCAAAATCTCAGCAAGTTTGACAACCCCAAACACTTCCCATGATACAACACCCAAATCCTTAAGTCCTTTATGCTGTGACAAAGACCATAACCCCTGCGATTAATAAAATCCCCTAGCACTTCCAGTGACCAACCAAACCCGTGAGACTGCCACCACTATCTCCTTGCTACCGCTCCCCTAGCAACGGTAGTGATTGAACCCAAAGGTTCTTCCATAGACGACCATCGATCCCACCGATCAAATTCTAACACAACTAAACTCTTAGTTCATTGGAGAACTAACTCGCTAATCTGACCATTGAATTTCTAAACAATACCCATGAACTGATCCCATCAAAGAAACGGAACAACAACCAAACAACTAAAACCCACTCAGCTAGATACGACCCACTAATGACTACTGGCATGCAAAATGGCATATAAAAATTCTTGATGATATAACCCAAACAATAATAGAGACTAGCCAAAGATAATGCTTACCCAACCCGATACAAAATTACAAAGTAATGTACTTACTGATAACAATCAAGAAGCTAAAGAGAACATATTCGCAATATCACATGCTAGAACCCTGGCCTCCCCTTACTGACAGTGCAATTCTTGGTTCCCCTCTGTTGGGGCTCCTGCCTTACCCTCATGACCTGTTGGATTAGTGTCTAAGTCCATAACTATTTTGGTATGTACTTGACCCGATTATGAGCATGGTCCTTTTGGGTTGCCTTCACCATAACAACTTGTAGAATGAATTAAGGAGAGAAAGGTTTAATTATGATTTATTAATATATTATGAGAATAATATATTAAAGGAGAAATCATATTGGTTAATTAATATTAGTCCAGAATTTATTTTTTGTGGCTAAAAGAGATTAATTAAACTTAAGGGACTGATTATGTAATTATAAGATAATTACATAGATGGGCTAATGGACTCCATAGAAGGAGGGGTGGACGAATTATATGGGGAAGCCCATAAGAATTCGTCCAAGGCTTCTAAAGAAGGGGTCCACGGACTGCTTAGGGCTTAAGCAGTCAAATTAGGGTTTCCTTGTTAGATAACCCTAATTGCCTACTTATTTAAGGAGCCCCTAAGCCCCAAAAACGTGGTGACTGAATCCTTATGGTTGGATGTTTTTGAGCCTCCTTTCTCTTCTCTTCTTCATCTTGTTGCTTAGTGGTGTTTTTTACTCCATTAGAGGTGCAACAATTGAGGCACTATGCTTTCGAAAGCCAATCAAAGCAAGGAATTGATTGTTATTGCTACATAACAATCAAAGGTAATCTCTAAACCCTAATTTCAGTTATAGTTTATTAGATCTAGGGTTTATGGCTTTGGATTTCTAATTGCATGTTCATTAGACAAACTAGATCCAAAGCTATTAGGGTTTGCATGTACACCATAGGATTGATGTTTTGCTCAAATCCCATCATGACCATCAGAGATCCTTAAAGTAACCGGAGCAGGGTTACTCACTGCTCTACCCCTCAACATCGGACAATCAGCATTCTTGTGGCCCACTTGATTGCAGTGAAAAAATAACGGGCTTGCCCCCTGGGGACAATCTCGACTGACATGACCAACCCTTCCACACTAGAACAAGCCCATGCCCCTAGAACAAAAAACCCCCATCGTGCTAGTTCCCGTACGTGTTACACTGACTCCGGCCCTGTTTTCTCCTCAATCGTTGATCTGAAGTCTTGGGTCTCTTCGCAGGACCCTCAACTGCTTGTACATGCTCTAGATCCTTCTTCCCACGGTGCTCCAAATCAATCTCTTACTCCTGGGTTACCCTGACCATCCCATTATCCATCCGAACGACCAAGGTCTAACTCCTGAACCCGATGACCAATCTATCAGTGACACCCCCAATGATGTTGGGTAACTCCTCGCGTAAGGCTTGGGAAACCCCTATGGCAATCCAATCATGGGATCGATCCTCCCGAAAACATGGTGCACAACCCACATCTGATCCCATATGACAAGAACACGCAATAGGATTATCCTTCCTGAAGGATCCTAAGGCTCCATAAGCTTTGGGCTCTAGATGAGCCCCCAACTACTCCGCTACCATCTCGACCTGAAAATCCCCGAGATGACCATCCAAGAGCTCTAAAAGCCCTTCCTTGACTGAACCAAAGATCATAGGAGCCCATTCCAATATACTGCAGATAATCTTCGATGAGATGAACTCCTACATGCATTCATCGATCGGCTCAGCACCTACACATGAGCCTGAATCCGAACCCGAGCCACCATCCCGAGACCTCATCACCATACTAAAAAACAACATGCAAATGATAAGAACATACCGAAGAATCCTCCCAGATTTTCCAAAACTTTCCCCGATCTGAGTATGGTGTTGGATTAGGTGTCTTAGCCCATAACTATACTTGGTATGTACTTGACCCGATAGTAGCATGGTCCTTTTGGGTTGCCTCACCAGAGCAATTTGATAGGATGGATATTTGAGAAAGAGGTTATTTGTGATTTATGAATATATTATAAGAATAATATATTAATTGAGAAATCATATTATTTAATTGGTATTGGTCAAGAATTAATTTGGAATTAATTTAGTGATCAAAAGAGACTGATTAAATTAACGGGGGCTAATTAAGTAAATCGGCAATACATATAGTTTGGGCTAATGATCCATGTTGATTAGGATGGACTAATTTTATGTGGGATTCCATGAAAAGTTAGTCCAAAGGGCTTATCATATGAATTATTGCACTAAAGGCCCAAGGAAGTGAATTAGGGTTTACAAGTGAAACCCTAGGAATTCCACACTATAAATGTAACCCCTAGCTTCACCAAAAAGGCCCCTAAGAGTTCAAAGAAGAACCCTATCCGTTTTTGTGTGCCTCCTAGCCTCTCTCTCATTATCCACCATTTGCTTATGGTGTTTGTGACACATAAGAGGCATCACACTTGAGGTGCTAAGCTCTTGAAAGGTCAACTTCTACAAGCTACAACAAAGAGGTATTCATCTAACTAGTTTTTATGTTTCAAATATCAAAGTTGTATGCTAATTGTAGGTTTCATGCTTTGGATAATTTTATTGCATGTATAACTTGAGAAAACTTAGATCCGAAGCATTAGGGTTGTATGTGCTCCATATGGATGTTATAGTGCTCAAAACCCATCAGTGGTATCAGAGCCTAGGATGTTTTTTGTTATATTGATGCAATTGTTTGATTTTCAAAGCTAAAAATTGTCATTTTTGGCCATTGACTGCTGGACTCGTCAAGTCCCATAAGGGAACTCGACGAGTTGTATCATATGTGATGAACTCATCGAGTCCATCCCATGAACTCGACGAGTAGGATCCCCTGTTTGCATATTTTCGAGTTTTTTTTGGCCAGATATGGATTAGGATCATTACCACAAACTGTTTTGAATAATAAAATTTGATTTTTCTGATAAAGTAATGATTATCCTCATCCAAATTGAATGATAATTGTCAAATTTTAGGATAATTATTTGATTTTGTGAAATGTTAATTATTTGTAGAATTTAATTTGAATCATCTTGCTATATGAAATTAGATTACATCAATTTTGGGAATCATAGTTAATTATATGATTAATTTAATTGTTATCAAAATTGATCCAAGAGAGTTTTGAAAGGTTTCAAAACATGCCCTCAAGTTTTGGAATTTGATAAGTCTCATTTATGGAACTTTAAATTCTAAGTTATCGAATTCAAAAGATTTTGAAGTGTTTCAAAACTTTCCGAACTTGAAAAGTCTCATTTATGAAACATTAAAATTCCAAAATCCCTAGTAATTTGAAAAGGTTCAAAAAATTGCACCTCTTGGTTTTGTAACTTAAAATTTAATTAAATGGCCTTAATTTTGAAATCTTAAATTTAGAACCTTGATATTTTGAATAGTTCAAATTACAACCTTATGGTTTTATTAAATTAATTAAGTGTTTAATTAAAAGAGACAATTAATAAATCCATAATGACATGGTTTAAGTTTAATTAAATTAAAAGTCTAATTTATTAATAGATTAAACCACTTAGTATTTTAAATGTTTAAAATGCACCCTTATACTATATAAAATTAAAAGTATAATATATTATATATGTATAAGTTAAAAGTCAGTCTTACCGTTAGTAGGTCTCATTCACGAAGCAGGTCTATAAGGAGTATTTAAGGAAGCGGCCTGTAAAATGATCGTCATTGGGTGTACACTCTTACCACCGGACCCTTGACCAGTGGAGGGTCGTTAGCCGAACTTAGTTACTTAGGAAAAATATGAATTTGGTGCTAATCCATGAAATTGCACATTATACCTTGTTGGTCATTAGTGGAGTGTGTGTGGTTAACCGACACGCTAATATGGGACTAATGAAGGATGGAAATGGGTAGCTCGTAGATTATCATAGGTCAATGGAACGTGTGTGGTTAACGGGCACATTGATTAGGTGATAAATGACTTCGAGAGTACCAATATAATTTGCATGATTATTCACACCTTGTTTGTGATCCTCGGTATCCCAGTCACAAACTTGAAGGGCATAATCGAGATTAAACATGTAATTGAAATTTTAATGAATCTCAAAAGATCTAGGAGTTTCATTTAAAACCTAATTCGTTTAAAAATTTTTGTTTTCGTGGTGGAATTGGTAAATCATCATTTACATACCGACAAATAACTTGCAATTGGATTACGAAATCCCTCTTCCGAATTGTAAATTATTGTGTCGGGTCCTAGCCTTAATATTTCATTTGGGTGTTATATTAAGGATTGAATCAACTAACTTGAATTTCTCCCCTTGTATATGTCTAGTTTTGACAACTATGGTCTACCTTATCCTTTTGGAAAAAGCTTTCCTCATGAAGATGATGTTCCACGTTTCGATCGAGGAACTAGAAATCATTCTTTACTTCCTCCACCTCCTCAAATAATTCTCCCTGACCCACATGTTCGTCGACTTGAAAAGTTCAAGGTCACTCAAGCCCTATTGTCCAGTAAACACGAAGATGGAAATTCTGTATGTGCTCACGTCTTGGAGATGAAGTTGCATATTGACAGGCTGGGAATGTTGGGTGTCACTTTCTTGAGGAATTTGGTTGTTGACTTGGTTCTTCAGTCACTTCCCGAGTCGTATGGTCAGTTTGTTAAAGACTACTGTATGATAGATCACGACGTGACCCTTATTGATCTTACATATTTGATAATTGTTGCTGAATCAACAATGATTTGGCGCACTGGTCAGGCAAATTTGATTGGAAGATCTACATTCCAAATTTCCATGGGCGTAGGCAATGACATAGACATCCCAAAAATGATTCCTTATCCTAAGGGAAAGGAATTGGCCATGGTCAAAAGATTTAACCATAAGAGAAAAGCCAGTTCTGAGATAGTTTAATGTGTGAATGCCAAAGAGTCCACTTGTTTCTACTGCCATTTAAAGGGACATTGGAAGCGAAGCTACCCTGACTAGCTGAGAGATCTAAGAGAGGGTAAAGTCAAATTGTATGGTTCTACTCCAGGTAATTCCACTATCTAACTCTATTAAGTTCCTATTTATAGATTCTTAATACATGATGTGATAAGATCACATTTTGATGTTTTGTAGGATCGAAGAAAAGAAAGGAAGCTTAAAAGGAAGAGTGAGCTGGGCCAGGTCGCGAAGAAATGGATTTCGATTGCATGGTTCGATGATCAGATTTTTGAGCTGCTGTTTAGGAATTATGATAGATTGCCTAAGAATATTTAGAAACATAGTTTTCATTTGTAAGGACAAGTTTTCCGCATTTTATACATAAATATTTTTTTTGGTTTTATCTTATTTATGTTTCCTTGCAATGAAATTTGTGAAAATTGTTGTTTGTATGTTTCTATTAATAGCAATGTTGAAAATTGTTTGATTCTTAGTCATACCGATTGTGGTAGTGTCGTAATTTTCTAAGTAAGGAAAGATACTCATCGCCCAAGTTTCAATTGGACAGAAACTTGGAATCATGTGACTTGAATTATATGATGTCTGAAAATCTTGGTACTTGAGAAAATTGGGACTAATTCCTTGTTCACATATGTATGTGAGTCTAGTGAAGGAATAAAGGATCCAGTACACATTGATGTGCATTGGGTCGACATTGGTGTCTTTGACCCATGGATACAGGGAGGAGACTCACCTCGCACTGCCGAATCTCACAGATGAATCTATGGCTGCTAGCCTGTCATAACTAGAAAATTTTGGGTCAAGAATAATCTAAATTGTATCCATGTACAAATAAGTTCATGATGTAACCTTGTTGTAATTGATTCTCAGAAATCAGAAATAACATTGTGGTATGAGTACATCTATATGCATATTCGTAATAAACATTTAGAAGACCAATATAGATCAAATACGTAAAATATAAATCATAAAAAAATGGGAAGTGCTTTAGGGTTTTCGGCCATTGAGACCCATGACCGAAATCACCTTTAATGGGTGACTTATGAAAACCGAAAACCTCCCCATGAAAAGACATAAGGCCAAAAACTCCCCTCATGACCATGTGAATTCATTTTTGGGTGCAAGACCCATAGCTTTGACCTTACATGTGACACCTCACAACTTTACACCTCTTTACCCTCCAAATCTCCACACTACACCTCCTATTACCTCCCAAATATTCATGCAAGACATGCAACAACCCCCCATGCATCCATGAACCATTTTTCTTCACTCCATAAATACCATGTCCGAGAGGCCATTTGTGCCACACCTAAAGGCTTAAAACTCTTCCATTTCTCCATATCACTCTCAAAACAAGTTAGAGTCTTCAAGGGTTTCTTCACCATCTTGGAATTTTCAGGTTTTAGATAAGATATGTCATGAACTTTAATTTTTCTATGTAGTTTTATGATGATTCATCATGTTTACACATACATTTTTCTTGTGATAGATTCCTAGAACACTAACACCTTCAAAAAGCTCTTCAAGTTCATACCAAAAGCTAGGCTTAAAACTCTCACCCCTTCCTTCAAGCCATCCACAAAATCAACTCAAGGTGAGTTCATACCCCTTCATTTTCAAGTTTTTCCAAGTTTTAGGGGGGGTGAGAATACAAGTACACAAATCCTATTTGGATGATCTAAAGGCTTTTCAAACTAAAAATAAAAGTTATGTCACTAAAACATATCTAAGCTTAAAAATCAGCTTTTTATAGAAACGTTGTGGTCTATTTAACGACTGTTTTGCCCTACTTAAACTTCATATATATTTCAAAATTGTTCCATATGAAAATATTTCAGGTGTATAACTTTTTAAGGACTACTTGAATGCATTCATACGATTTTTCTACAATTTATGGTGATTTTTACAAAACTGCCTATCATTTCAGAACATTTTTAGAACAGCGTGTAAAAATGAACGTTTTCACTTTGGTTAGGAACCACTTAAGATTAGGGAAAAATATTATGCACAAAGTAGATTCATTTTCTAATCTATGAGAGTTTACGATTCCAAATTTCGACTTAAGATGATTTTTCAATAATTTTTCTAAAAACATGGACAAAAAGGTCAAAAACTAGAAATTGTCTTTATCATGTGAAATGTTTTATACATGTGTTTAGATGTAAGTTTATATGTTATAATCTTTTAAAAACATCTAGACATGATAACTTACATGTGTTTATATATTTGATTATGTAAATGGACTTGACAAAACATTCATAATAACCTATAATTGGTATAGTTTATGGGTCTCAAATACTACACTATCATTTTAGAAGAACCATATAATTATTCAAAGGTATAATTATTTTACAAGAAAAAGGAATCATAGTTCATGTAAATTTGTTGATGCTCTAGTGAGACATTCTCTTCATCGTACCTACCTAGTGTACACATTAAGTACTGCATTATAACCAGAGTCTCCTGGAAGGAGAGTGAGACCGTTATGTAGAGATCTATACGGGATTGACAACCCCACACTTCAGCTGTTCGCTACAGTTAGACCGGAAAGTCTAGGTTGACAAATGTCTACCAATTCCGACGCCTGAAGAACGTTGTTCATGAATATTAGTTATATCAAGCATGGTTATAATAACTCATGTAGGGATTAACAATACTATCTTGGTTTATGGGAAGCTTACACTTCGCCAGTTTCATAAAAGAATAAAACTACATACTACCTTACAGTACAACATTTCATACATTTCTGTTCTTAGGGTTTAAGACTACAGTTCACATTTAAGAAAATATTGGATTTTCTTGAAATATACATTATCATTTTACTAGGAAAAGATACAATTGTCATACATACAATTTTAAGTATTGGATTTAAGACTTACAGTCCATTTTTATAGAAAATATCGGATTTTCTAGAAGTATACAAAACCATTTTTGCAACAAAACAGTCACAAACTCTTTTCATACAAAAACTCTTATCAACTCACCAACATTATTGTTGACGCTTTTCAAAATCACTTGTATTCTCAGGGAACCAGTAATAGGCATTCGTTCCATTTTGAGAGTAGGAGATGCTGCAACATGTTTTCTATTTATCAGTTATTTGTAATTGCTTTTGAACAAACAATGGTTGTAAACAATATAAACTTGTGTTCTCAATGTATGATGTTTGGGTTGCTATGTTTCATTTATATTCAACTTTTATGATACTGTACAATGATTTCATCTGCCCCCAGACGTTTCCGCCATCCTGGTTCGGGGTGTGACATACATAGCCCGCTAAAATCCCCGTGCTATTAATCATAAAATAACATCCAATAAATAATTGGCTCCCGACTCACATTAAGAGTCTGAACTAGGGTAAAAGACCTTTTTACCCTTTCCCCCATGTTGGCCCAAAGCCAAAGCCCAATCCATATGTCCAAAAAGCTCACATTCCAAAATAATCACCCAAGCCCAATCATGGCCCAATTTTCCGAATTGGGCCCAAACCCCTTTCATGGACCCTCTATCAAGGAGTCCAATAAAATATCAACAGCCCAACAAGGGAATCTTGATGGCCCAACAAGGCCTAAGATATTAAAAGCCCAACAAGCCCAATACCGAGAAGCCTACGAAACCAAAGCCCTCTGCCCGCTCATACGCTTAGTGTACTCCCTTCGGGGCCAGGACACGCAGTGTACCAGGATGGGTAATCATGATAAATTTAAACTTTTTAAAACCAACCAAATTCACAAATTTTTTACAAACATAGTTTTCAAAAGCATTTCAACATCAGAGTTTCCCAAAATCATAAGTCAAAACATGAGGATGTGTATGGTTACGCCTTCGCCTTTCCATGGTCATCTGAAGTACCTGAAACATAACTCAAAACTATAAGCCAACATTTAGTGATTTCTCCCAAAAATAACATATACAATAACATCATGTCGGGTCCTGTCATCATCGGGATGGAATACCCTCAGTCTGTTAACTTGTGCACAAGCAGTAAAGTCTCAAAAACCAACCAAATATGTGCACATATAACAAATAATCATATAACAGTCTACAGACAACCAGACGGATATACTGATCACTAACCATAGCATCATCCTATATATCAGGATACCGAGCTAACATATCACTATAGTACAATCGCATGCATAACAGGATATCGAATCCAAAGGGCCGACATTGGTGCCTTCGACCCCAAGTACAGTGAGGAAAAATCACTTCATAACCTGAACAGAAGCTGATGAGGTCCCGACTCCGAATCTCAGCTCTCTAACTGGCACTTAATCTCACAAATGACCAATTTCCATCAAAATCCCAAAATACCCTCAAGTTCAAACTTGGTCGAAGTCAAAGTCAACTAGTCAAACCCACTAAGTTAACCGATTCAACTCAACCAGATTGACCCAGTATGAGTACGTGGGGTGTACTCCGAAGGTATGCAGAGCGTACTCCAAGCCCTCGCATTTGACCACCATCGGGGTGGTTGACCTTCTATGCAGGGCGTACTCTCGCAATCTTCGAAACTCAATAAGTGCTTAATGGCTTAAGCACTTACGTCCATATTTTAGATCCAAGGCTAAAATATACACTAGAGTCATATAGTTTACAACTTTATGAGTTTACATGCCCATTAAGTGCTTAACTCAAGGTCTTAATCCATTAATACCTTTCACAAGATGCATGGAGCAAAACTAACCATTGGGACTTCATTTTTATGACTTAGGACCCCTCCTAGGGTCTGAAAGGACAACTCAAATCATTAAGAACATGCCATGCTCAAGATAAGACATTTGGGACCAATAAAACATCACTAAAGCACCCATTTCTAGATCTACATGATTGAAAGAGAAATTTTCAAGCTTTATATCTTTGAAGGGTTGCAAATGAAGAGTAAATCCTAGATCCAAAGTGATTCACTCTTCCAATATGATTTTGGATTCCTTCCTTCTTCTTATAAGCACACAAACACACTTTTTTAGGCTAGAAATGGCTTCTCAAGGTGAACTGAGGCTTCAAACACGAATGAGAGGGTGGAGGTTGGCAAGATGAAGGGAAATGAGTCCATAAGGATGCTTAAGTACTAGCCAAACCCTAAAAATTAGGATTTCTTCATTTAGCAAGTACGCCCAGCATACTAGGGTGCGCCCTAGTACGCTCAGCGTACACCACGTACGCATGGCGTACTTCGAAGCCTCAAATTATCATAATGCCATTAAGGCCCTTTTAGCATACATTTCTTGAACTTTGGGACCAAATGAAATATAAATGAACTAAAGGGTTGAAATTTAAAGTACCTTATCATCGGGATGTTACAGGACAATTGAATATCTAATTCTACTCTAAGCCCACAACCAGGCAAGGAGCAGAAAATAAGGCTAATCCTAACATTCTTAGGCTATAAGATCTTAGTTATGTACAACTATGATGCATACACTAAGCGACTATAGTAATGATGTCAATTTCATAGAAGAAGCACCCTAGGCTATAGGCATCATACATCAATAAATTTTATCATGCAATTCCTGAAGATTCCCTAGCCTACCACTAGCATGTAGTTCTACCATAAACATCATCTCAAATAATAGTGTGGGTAACTTGGGGTATACTTTCTTGCTCTGATTGGTCGTACACATTGCATCATTCCTTGGTTACTTTTGACATCTCAAAAACCAAAGAAATTTAATTTTTTCAAAACCAAGCCATTAACCATAAAGTGTTTACAAAAACATTGTTTCAAAAGTATAATCAAAATCAGAGTATCCCAAGATCAATAGTCATAAAAATAAGAAGATGTGCACGATCATGCCTTCACTTTCCCACGATCTTCTGAAGTACCTGAAACAATAAACTGAAATGGTTTCTGCGAAAGTACCACCACACAACATAACAAACAATAGCATGCAAATATGAGCCTTCAGTTTGACTGGACCACTTCGTAGGGCCTACAGCCTATCTGGACCGCTCTCTGGGTCTTCGGCCAGACTGGACCGCCTCACAGGGCCTACAGCCTATCCAGACCGCCGTGAGTATCTTGACCTTTAACACAAAGCAGGACCACCTCAGCTCAACCACAATATGTCGACATATGCAACAATTAACATAAACACATATCCATTAAATATAGGTAATCATACAAATCTACTAATCTATCATATAACTAGCATAACATCATCCTAAATACCAGGATATATATCGGCTCTCTAACCGGAAACTAATCCCACAAATTATCATGTTTCCTTTTTAGTTTGTCCCAAAATAATAGTATACTTATAAAAATAAATATCCCTTTTACCAAAATACCCCTCAGTTTATTTGTTAAACTACCAGGAAATTAAATGAAATTACAATGGAATTAAATGCAAAAATGGGTAAAACTGTCTTTTCATTTAATAAAGTTAGTCGTAATTAATGTTTTCTTAATTTGTGTGTTTTTTGTATGTAAACAATAATTTTGGGACGGAGGGAGTATTACATATTTGGCCAGATTAATTATTAATTATTACTAATATATAGTTTTTAATTTCAATTAATAAACGAAATATTTTTTTATTGTTTTGTTTTATTTCATTTATTGTATTTATAATCCTAAAATAATTGAAAAGGTGGAATTAATTACTATACCAAGTACCAAAGGGCTTATAGCCCAGAGTGGTATCCGGTGTAGTCCTCCCTACTTGAGGTCGAGGGTTCTAGTCCTACTATGGACATAGGTGAAATAATTTAGGAGTAGTTTACTATATATTTGTATATTGCCGTTCAAAAAAAAATTACTATACCAAGTCCCACTATTCACTTGAGGGTCATATTTTGTTAAACAATAGCACGTAAGAATATATATATATATATATATATATATATATATATATATATATATATATATATATATATATATATATATATATATATATATATAGAGAGAGAGAGAGAGAGAGAGAGAGAGGGGAAGGATCATTTGAGAGAATTTATAGTCTCCCGAGAACCCGAGAACTAAAAGTGGACCATCAGATTAAAAAAAAAATAAGGGCTAAGATCTTTTATGGCACTTTAGGAAATAAATGGGAAAATTAAACATGGGGGTATGGTTCTGAAATTAATCCAAGGGCAATTATGGTACTGAAAAGATCATTCCCCCCAAATCAATCGATACCCTCTTTCTCTCAATCCATTGATTGTCTTCGTCTCATCATCCCTCTTTCTCTTATAGATTCATGTCGATCGTTGCCCAAGAACCAGCATCCAACATCTGAAATCTATGGTTTCCTCCGTCAACTGTCTCACTATTCATAGAATCGAGTCAGGTAAAGACTTTACACGACTCGCTGAAATCTAAGAT
Organism: Lactuca sativa; assembly: GCF_002870075.4. Lineage (NCBI taxonomy): Eukaryota > Viridiplantae > Streptophyta > Magnoliopsida > Asterales > Asteraceae > Lactuca > Lactuca sativa. Next base: position 8,514,094 of record NC_056623.2, on the reverse strand, counting down.
CCTTTGAATCTGAATTCTAAGTTATAAAATTCTGCGAATTTTCCGTTTAGGTCGTCTCATCATCGACGAGTACATTGCAAGGTGAAATTTAGGCTACAAGACTATCGATCGACTTCCTCCTCCCTTCATCGGCCACCTCTACCATTGTGACTGCGAATCAACCCACATATTCTACTTGGATAAATTTCTGAACTCGTGCTTCGTGATTTGCACTTCAGTAGCTCTTTCCGCCTCTGTCTTCATTACCGATGTGGACTCAGTTTCCGTTTTCATTGTCGTTGCGCCTAGGAAGTTGCAGACAGATGACCTCGCCATTGTTCGTCTTTTCCAGAAGAATACTCCTTCTGTTTGTCTACATTACCAATTTTAGCTTCCAGTTATTCAACTTTCTTGTTCCGATTTTGATGGATACTTGTTTTGTGTCCTTCATTGTGTTTGCTAGATTTGATGGATTTGATACATAGCGATAAAATCAGACTTATTAAGCACAATTGTTTTTGTAGTATAGTATAACCGTAAATGATCCAACACTTTTTCACATATGTATAAACTTTAATGCTCATTTCATGAGATCATTAGAAAAAGCTACATGTTATGAACTTACGATCCTTAATTGCTTACATTTGGCTTGTTGATTTTGTTGAATCAACTGGGCTTTAATATTATGCGGTTTAGATAGGATGCGTTTACTCTGGATGTGTTGAAGATGCCTCAAGGATTTGGATCAAGCTTTGTTTGGGATACCTAAAGGTCATTTTGTCACAAATTATCATGTTATACGTCGTGCATCCAATCTCAGGTTTGTTGCGTTTCGTATTTCCATTGTGTTGAACTATAGCTGGATTGATTACCTTTTCCCAATGAATCCATAACTTTTATCTGCTAAGACTGAACTGATGTATGCTTGTTCATGGTAACTTTGGCTGATCAAACCATTTATGATGCTTTATATCTAATTATTCCTATTGTCTCTCTATTTCTTTTCAAAAATATTTTGCAGTTGGAAGTGATGAAGGGAAGGAACAAATCAAGGGCAGTACAGATTATTTGGTTGATGCTTTATAGATTGCATAACATCATGATTAAGTTAGTGGTACTGCAAAACATGTGGCTAGATGAAACATTTAGAATAGACGGTGATAGATCAAAAGGAGGTGAAAACTAGTTGTATTTTATCAAAACTTTATCTTTTAAATGTGTTTATTGTGTGAAATTGTCAGATTTTTCGTGTTGAAGACATACTTGTGAACGACATATTTAAGAGATGTCAAAAAGAAAATCACATCTTCACAATAGGAGCTTTTAGAACAAATGCAGTTGTAATGAGAGGTGCATTACAAGCTGAAAGACCAGAGTTGCTTAGTGTAATCTTACCTAAAAGTTTGAAAAAGCAACCTCTCGAAAGCCAAGCGTTACTTTCAAAAGTAAGATTTTAGGTTTTACTTTTATTCATGCAAATTTATGTTTTTACCCTTGCTAAAGTAGATGTGTACTTTTTTCGTTTCTTTCAGGAGATGATTGTGATTGAAAAACCCCATAATGATCATCTCCCATTAATTGAAGCACACAAGTGTGTAAAATCTTAAAAAATAAGCTTTTTTATCATCATTTTTTCACATATTTATCTTGTTTATATTATTATAATTTTTTATTTTGATTTGTTTTAGGTTGTGTAACATGGATACAGTATCTTAGGAATAGGATCCGATTTCTGATTGAAGTTCTATGTCCACCTACTCCACCGTTGATTCACTCATAGAGTCACTCGGTTTCCCTATACCTTTACAAATTTTGAGCCTATTCCTAGAAGGTAAATTTATTCTTTACCCTGAAATGTAAACATTTACATAGATACAAAAAAACAGTTTCTCTCACTAATCAATTCCTTGGAATTCTAGTTGGTTAGATATTTATATGTGAATGCTATGTGGTATATTCACAAGTGAATATTGGATTAGGATTCATATGTAAATATTGCATTATATATCCATATCTGAATATAATATGACATATTCACATGTAAATCACAAGTGATTCACATGTAAAAATCAAATGTATTAATATGTGAATCACATGTGATTCACATATTAAATCACATTTGATTCACATGTTAATCACATGTAAATCACATGTGATTCACATGTAAATCACATATGAATCACATGTGATTCACATATTAATCTTATTTGATTCACATGTAAATTGTATGTGATTCAAATATGAATAACATGTGATTCATATTAAAATCAAAGGTAATTCACATATGATGTCCTATGTAAATGTGATTCATATGTGAATAGCATGTGATTTATATGTGAATCGCATATTATTCATATGTTAATCACATGTAAATCACATATGTATTTTCATGAGTGTTTTTGCATCAATCAATTTTTTTTTATTTTCTTGTAGATTTGGAAGAAATTGTGGTGAATTTACAAGAGGTGAAAAATAATAAATTGAAGAAAATATGAAAATATTGACACGAAGACATGAAAACGCCTTGAAATTTTGTAGCAATGTTTTGTTGTTTATATTTTATTTTGTATCGAATAAAATACTTAATGTATTGTGTTTATAAATAAGTAAATAAACTGAGTTTTCTTATTATTTCATTACAAATATTATAGTATATGAAATATGCATATATGAATTTGTAAAAATATGAATATATATACCTAAATGTTGATTTAAGGTCATGATTAAAGGTATAACACGAGACAGAGAGCGGGAGCGAGATCGAGCGCCGCCTGCAGTCAAGGAATCCAAGAGTTAGATACTCATTCGAAGGAACAAAGAAGTTACAATTATTACCTAGGATGAAGATATAACGTATGGAGTCATTATACTGCCCAGTTTCGTTGATGATTCCGGGATGTAATCATCCTAAGGGAGAGATAATTGTAATGCCCGTAGATCCGGGCTAGTCAAATTAGAGATAATAGGAGTCGAAAAAGACTTTTCTACAAAAGATTATTTAGAATAAATAATCTTAACTAAGTTGTAGAATATGTCTCAAGGGTTCTGTACATATAAAGAACGCCGAAATCCGAGTTATAACGAAGAAGTTATGGCTCGTCGAAGTTTTACAGCAAAACCGACACGACACCGGGAAGCGTAAAAAGTGAATTTACGATAGAAGACTTTTTAGCCTTAGTATTCTAAACCAAAGTCGTATAGTATGTTAAAATGAGAAAATCCATAAAAAGAACGCCCAAATCTGACTTCGTATGAGGAAGTTATGATTTTCCAAAGTTTCGGCTTAGCATTATACAACCCGAAACTCGAATTTTAGTTCAAGCGGTTTTTGGCTTATGCAACCAAAATTAGAGTTGAAGATCTCATTAATAGGAACTCAAAGGTAAAAATACATACGAAAACGGAGTCCGTATGAAGGAGTTACGAATTCTTCGCGGTTATTTAGCAGACTAATCTCCTCGTACTATTAAATTTAAGATCGGTCGAGAATTAGCCGACGGTGTCTAAATGAAAGTTGTAGATCTTGTTTTTACCTACGCGTGGGAAAAAAGAACGTTGAAAACGGAGCTTGTATGCGAAAGTTACGGGGCTTAGAAGTCGGTAGGGTGCTGCTGTAAAAGGGGTGACGTGGCTGAATATGGGCTAAGGCTTTCTCCCCAAGAAAATCCATCAGGTGATGACACGTGGCATCGACTCGGCGAATGCATCAGGATTTCACCCTATAAATAGAGGTGCCGGGTTCCCTCATTTCCCCAATCCTCTTCTTTCTCTCTCTATACTCTCTCTCTCTCTCTCTCCAAGCTCCCTAACGCCCCTAAAAGCCTAGGTAAGCCCCCTAGCACCCAAACGAATCCCCGAGGCTCCCGAAGTCCTGAGAAAAAGGATCTTTCGGCTCGAAAACACTGCTCCAGCGAAGCCCGGTTTTGCGAAAAACTCGTTGTAAGTGAGCTACGTCTACGCTATTTTTAATATAGCTTCTAATTAATTATAGTAACATTATTAGGACCTTAAAATAATTATTTGGGCTATTATTATGAGTTATATAGTGTTTTTTAATGCTTTTATAATAATAATAACAGCTAGACTATTAGATAGTCTCGGTAAATACTGAACTAAACCCTAATGGTAATGATACTAGGTTTTGTCGAGGGAAATGGTTTTAAGAGTAACGAAGTGATGTCTAAGTACCGAGTCACCACCATATCAAGTGAGTGCATAGTTCCTTTCATGAGCATGATTTTAATAAAAGTATTGATTGAAGTATTAATTATTTGTTTATGTGCGAGTTAGTTGATGTTGCCTAAAATATGTGTTAAATAACATACCTGATTATATATGACGATTTAGGATAAAGAGTAGACCTAAATTAATTATGAGGAATATTGGGTAGTATTTTCTTACGAGTACAAGTGATTTATACTCAGAGAATAGAACTTTAGTATATGTCATTTATCCGGGAGCATGGATTAGACACAGTCATTGTCCCTAGTCCGAGAGTATGGATTGGACATAGTCAACTATCATTAATTCGGGGGTATGAATTAAGACATAGTCAATCATCCTTAGTCTAGGAGTATGGATTAAGACATAGTCATTCATCCCTAGTCCGAGAGTATGGATTAGGCATAGTCATTCGTCATTAATCCGAGAGTATGGATTAGTTATTCGTCCTTAGTCCGAGAGTATGGATTAGGCATAACCATTCGTCATTAATCTGAGAGTATGGATTAGGTAAAGTCGTTCATTTCTAATCTGGGAGTATGGATTAGGTAAAACGGTTAAACTTAGGTTTGAGAGTATAGATAGTCTTGTTGTGAGGATCGACGGGGTAGGATAAGAGTTGCTTATACATATATGGTGAAATTGTATATTTTGTGAGTTTAAAATAATATATGATATAACATTGTGGGATTGAAATCCCTATGTACTCACCAGGTTTCACAACCTGACCGACTCAGTTTATTTGTATCACAGGTGTCGATACGAAGCTACTTTACACTGAGAGCTTTAAAAGAGATGTAGATCACTAGTGTAAATAAATGTAAGTTCTGTTTATGCTTATGTTTCTGTATTGACGATGACGTCCCAAATGTTTTAAAATAAATAAAAATACTCTTCTTCGGAAATGATTTGATAACGTATTTATCGTGTTTTACTAGGAACAAATTCCGCAATATTTTTATTAAAAGAGGTACTCTGATTTTTATAAAGCATAAACAAAATCGGTCTTTTCTGGCCATGAAAATGGGGATGTCACACATGGTCAACTCGGCGAGTCCGATGAAGACTGTCGTTGACTCGTGTGACTCGTCGAGTCGGCCAGGGTTTTCCTAACCTTTGGACATGTATGAACTAGGCGAGTTGTAAGGAAGACTCGACGAGTCGGCCAAGGAGTTTACGACCGCAAATCTTAGGAACTCGACGAGTCACTCTAGTGACTCGACGAGTTGGCGAGTTATGCAAGGAACTCGGCGAGTAGCTAAGGGTACTCGACGAGTTGAGGTCAACATGGACCGTTGACCTTGACCGATAACTTTGACTTTGACCAAGGGTTGACCAGTTTGACTTTTGAGGAAAATTGGTAAGCGGGTATTTATGAATTGGATCATTGATGGTTATAGATGTTGGAGTTTGGGTCAGTGTTTCGAGAGCGTGATTTCGTGGTTCAGTCTGGCATTGCAAGGTGAGTTATCCTCATTATATCAACAGGGTCTAAGGCACCAAGGTCGGCCTTTTATCGGATTTGTATTCAGGTATTTTCTTGATATGTTTATTGATATACTAGATCTGCATCCTAGTATATAGGATGGTATTATATTAGTGGCCTGGTTTAGGTCGGTATCCTGGTATATAGGATGATGTTATGTTAGTAACCGGTTAGGTTGGTATCCTGGTTATAGGATGGTTGTTGTGTTAGTGATCTGTTAGATCGGTATGATTATCTGTTATATACATGCTAGCGTATGATATTTATGTGCACATGATTGTTTGATTAGTATGGGGGTTGGGTTGAGGCGGGTCCTGCTTCGTGTTGTAGGCCAACATACCTAGGGCGGACCGGATAGACTGCAGGCCCAGGAGGGCACCTACTCAGGCCGAAGGCCTGGTGAGCGGTCCGAATAGGCTGAAGGCCCTGAGAGGATGATCCAGACATGTCGAGGCTTGGAGAGTGGGCCAGATATACTGAAGGCCCGGTGCGGTCGGTCCAGTCATACTGTAGACTCAGAGAGTGGACCAGGTGGACTGCAGGCCCGGTGCAGGCGGACCAGTCACACTGTAGACCCGTGATGCATGTTTGCTCTGTTACTTATATGGTTATATGATATGTTTATATGTATGGCGTTGGTATTTTCGGTGTAAATCACTAAGCTTCCGGTCTTACAGTTTCAGTTTATTGTTTCAGGTTCAGCGGATGGCCGCAGGAAGGCGAAGGCGTGACCGTACACTTACTCGATTGATGATTATGATTTATGGGAACTCTGATGTTTAAACTAGTTTGAAAACAAATTGTAATAATTGAATGGTTTTAAATGATTTAAAAAGTTTTATATTGGATCGAATTTTATGGATGTTTCATCGGGCCCCACCCGGTACACATATAAACACATAAACACATACAATAATCACTAAGACAAATTGCATACAACACACTCATAAGGCCCCTCCTGGCATTAGGCCCCGCTCGGTATACGTATCACATACAACACATGCAAGAGTCACACAGACAACTACCATTCTAACCATAATAAATCATGGGGCGGAATTGGTTCCTTCGACCCGCTAATCGCTGAGAGGAGACTCACCTCAAACTGTTGGAAATCAGATAACTGCTCAGACTGTTGATTCAGAAATTCCCCGCACTAAATAATCAATAAAAATCCAATTAACAATTTAGACCTTAAACTATAACTTATGAATCCTATTCATGTGTCCAACTCCCAGGGTAAAAGACCATTTTACCATTTCCTCACTTGTCCCAACAACCAAAGCCTAACCAAATGGCTCTAAAATCCCAATACGGATCAAATTTCTACATGAGGCCCAAAACCCATTATAGACCTAAATCCAAGAAGGCTCCAAAGCCGAATAATTCCCCACGATCAAAAGACTATTGGCCCAACAAGGCCCAAACCCTAAAGATCGTGATATGGCCCAAAACACGAAAGTCAACAAAAGTCCAGCTGCTAAGTACGCCTGCATACTCAGACTTATGCCCAACATACTCTCTCTAAGGCCAGTACGCATAGTGTACGAGCTGGTTACGCCCAACATACTTCACAGACAACCAACTCCTTTCATTAAGCACTTCATCAATAAAGCCACTAAGCCAAACTCTCAGATCTAAACCTAAATGGTATCTTAACACATAAAGTTAGCAACTTTACACTCTTTCATGACTTACTGGGGCCCAAAACACAAAAAGAACCATAAGAGTAACTCTAACTCATGCATGAGCCAAGATGTCTCATCAAGATTGCATTTTTATGAACAAGGGACCATAAAAAGCATGAGTAACTCTAACTCATGCTTCTGGAGTAGCTCATACTCTCAAGCATGGCTTAAAGGACCATAAAAAGCATGAAAAAAAGTTGTAAGCTAGATCTACCATAAGGAACCATCGAGTTAGGATCTTTATACCTCAAATAGCTTGCAAAGTTGATGAAGATTCTGGATCTTCAAGGTCCAAGTCCACCAAAGCTTCACCACCAAGCTTCACCTTCTTCAAAGGATCCAAAAAACAACTCAAAATCACAACAAAGGCTCACAAACACTCAAATGAGGGCTAAGATTTCGTTCTTAGGGTTTTTAGAGATGAAGGTCGGTCATAAGAAACCCTAAAGGCAACTTAACGTGTTTAAATATGGCACAAACAATAAAAATTTGGGTTTTTCCCTGCCAAGCATATGTCTCGCGTACTCCTACGTACTCCCAGCATCCGTGGGCGCCTCCACGACCATCTTGAGAGCCAGTGTGCCCAGCGTACTCATGGAGTACGCCCAACGTATTCGGCTAGGGACCAACCTTACAAAGATTTTTATATAATAAGGGCTTAAAGGGAAAACCTAGAAATGCAGTGTCACACTCTCTCCATGTTGGTCATGGTAAACCTCTTACTATTTTTTACATTGGCTATACCAAAATCTACTCTCTCACCAAACCTTCATGTTTTGGATATTAAAAAGATTATTATGTCTGTTCAATAGTTCAGTCATGAAAATAATGTTTTCTTTGAATTTCATTCTTATTTTTTTGTGAAGGACGAAACAACTCGCAATACTCTTCTCACGGGTCCAAGTGATAATGTACTATATTCCATACGCCTTCCTCAACTCAAGTATATTCCTAATCTTGCTTTCACTACCAACAAATCTTCTTCAACCATTTGGCATCGACGCATGGGTCATACACATAAACGTGTTTTTAGTTCTATCGTTTCTAGTTTCTCCTTACCAGTTTCTACAAAACAATGTTCTTCATTATATTTAGCTTGTCAATTAGGAAAATCTTCCAAATTATCATTATTTTAAGTTCCAGCTTTCAAAGAAATAATATTTTAGATTTGATATATTGTGTTGTTTGGGGACCTTGACCCATTTTATCTTCTAATGGTTATGGTTTCTTTATGTTATGTGTTGATCATCATACACGTTATATGTAGTTTTAGCCATTGGCTCTAAATTTGATGTTTATTCCACCTTCAAAAAAAATTCACATTAGTTGAAAGACAGTTTAGTTCCAAGCTCAAAACTATTCAAACTAGTTTTTTTAGGGGGGGGGGGGGGAGGGTGGTGTAACATCTTGGGCTTTTAGGTACTTTCAAATCCTTTAATTGGTTTTTAAATATGTCATTTTAGGGTCCTTAGAGTATAAAGATGTAGCCCTAGTGGCAAAATGGTAATTGTGGGGCAGGAGTAGTATGATTTGATTTGTTCAATTAGTCGGTCGTCATAAGTTGGAAATCAAGAAACAACACATGAAATGAGAGAATGATTATAATCTATGTCTCAGTTCATACGATATATAGAGAAGAGGAATATATGATCTCTTATCTAATGGACGCGTCATTGACTACGTCATAGTTCGACAACAGCTTTTAAGAGCTATGATTGCTAATCGGGTTTTGTAGTCGTACTTGCAATAATAGTTATTAGACTTATCCAAGTTGGAGACTGTTGGATTAGGTGTCTAAGCCTATAACTATAATTGGTTTGTACTTGACCCGAGAGTAGCATGGTCCATTTTGGGTTGCATTCACCAGAACAATATGATAGGATGGTAATTTGAGAAAGAGGTTATTTGTGATTTATTAATATATTATAAGTATATTATATTAATTGTGAAATCGTATTATTTAATTAGTATTGATCAAAAGAGACTAATTAAATTAACAAGGACTGATTTTGTAAATAAGTGATACATATGGTTTGGGCTATTGATCCATAATGGGTTAATTTTATGTTAGAGCCCATGAAGAATTAGTCCATATGGATTATGGATCATAAGCCTAAGTGTAAGAATTAGGGTTACATATGAATCTTGGATTCTACTCTATATATATGTAACCCCTTTGCCAAAAATTGGTGACGCTGGTGATCTTAGAGATACTATAGCCAATTTTGAGTTCCTCATAACCTCTCTCTCAAGTTCTCCAATTGTTGGTGGTGTTTTGTTGACCATTTGAGGCATCACAGTTGAGGTGATAAGTTATTAAAGGCCAAATACAACAAGATACAACAAAGAGGTAATCTTCTTACTAGTTTTATGATTCAAATATCAAATTGTATGCTAGTTATAAGCTTTATGATTTGGATAATTTTATTGCATGTATAACAAGAGAAAACTCAGATCCAAAGCATTAGGGTTGTATGTGCACTACAGGGATGTTAGAGTACATAAAACCCACTAGAAGGCACCAATGCCGACCCCTTTGGATTGATATCATGTTATGTATGATGTTTACATGGTAGTCATCTGTTAGATCAAAATCATGGTAGATAGGATGACGTTATGCTTAGTGATTTGCAAGATTTGTCTGTTTTTTTGTTGGCTGGTTAATAGTATGATTATTTGTATTATGTTCACATGATTAGTTAGTGGTTGATGCTTCACTGCTTTGTGTATAAGCCAACAGGGCGGGGCATTCCAACCTGATGGTTGAGGGCCTAAGGTATTTCATCCCAATGATGATTGGACCCATAGTATATTGGCATTCTAACCCGATGGTTGAGGGGACTGGGGTATTCCAACCTGATTGTTGATTGGACCCATAGTCTATTGGCATTCCAACCCGATGGTTGAGGGGCCTGGGGTATTCCAACCCAATGGTTGATTGGGCCCATACTATGTTGTTATGTTTTTGTGCTATTTGTATGTATTAGTACTTTGGGGGAAATCACTAAGCTTTAGGCTTACAGTTTTGGATTATGTTTCAGGTACCTCAGAGGATCGCGGGAAGGCGACGGCGTGATCGTGCACCTCCTCATGTTTTGTTTTATGATTTTGGGATTTCTTTGATATTAAACTTATTTTGAAAACAATATGTAAACAATGATGGTTTTTGGGTTGTTTAAAAGTTAAATTTTTTCATGAATTTTATAGATGTTACATGTTAGTATCAAAGCCTTGGTTTGAGTGAATTGGAGGAAGACTCGTGTGAATCCAATATCAAACTAAGGAAAAGATTTTTTTAAAAAAAATTTCAAATTGTTTACAAAATAATCAAGGAGGATGCGATGTGTACGCTCAGTCGGAGCCAGTAAGTAGACCCCAAAATACCATATTGTTATATGATATTGTGATATGTTAGAACAAGATGCTAGTGATAGGCTAGGGATCTTCAGGTTTTGCATAATAGAGTTGCCTGATTATATGATGCTTGATAGCCTAGGGTTATTCACTAATGGAATTGACATCATTACTCTCTTTGCTTAGTGTATGCATCATGGTTATACATAACTAAGATCTTATAGCCTGAGAATGTTTCGTTTGTCCTTATTTTGTGTCCTTCTTTTATGAAGGGCTTACTATAGGATCAAATATTCAAATGTCTATAGGGTCCAACATTATGTATGGCTAGCATACACGAGTGTTGCAGGGTTGGTGGAAGTTTCATGGATGAGTCGTGTGGGGATAGCCGGGAAAAATTAGACTTCGGTCTTGGCCCAATTAAGGAAAGGGTAAAGTGGAAATTTACCCTAAGTATGTATCCTTAGTCAAGGATGGAAATCCAATAGTTAATCGGATGTTTGTTTTGTTGTGATAGTTTGGGATTTTTCGTGAGCTAGTAGCCGAAGGTTTTCAGTGTGGTTCGACATTGTGAGGTGAGTTTTCCTCACTATACTTGTGGGTCGAAGGCACCAATGCCGACCCCTTTGGATTGATATGTTGGATTAGGTGTCTAAGCCCACAACTATAATTGGTATGTACTTGACCCGATAGTAGCATGGTCCATTTTGGGTTGCATTCACTGGAAAATTTGATAGGACATATATTTTAGGAAGAGGTTATTTGTGATTTATTAATATATTATAAGTATAATATATTAATTGAGAAATCATATTATTTAATTAGTATTGATCAATAATTAATTTGGAATTAATTTAGTGATCAAAAGAGACTAATTAAATTAATGGGGACTGATTAAGTAAATCAGTGATACTTAAAGTTCGGGATAATAATCCATGTTGATCATGAGGGCTAAATCTTTGTGGAGTCCATAAAGATTTAGTCCAAAGGGCTTATCATATGGATTATTTGATTAAAGGCCCAAGGAAGTGGATTAGGGTTTACAAGTTGAAACTCTAGGAATTCCACACTATAAAAGTAACCCCTAGCACTACCAAAATGGCCAACGATTCCATGGGAAAACCCTAGCTGATTTTATGTGCTCCTAACCTCTCTCTCAAAGCCCTCCATTTGTTCATGGTGTTTTGTGAACCATTTTAGGCATCACACTTGACGTGCTAAGATCTTGAAAGGCCAAATTCTACATGCTACAACTAAGAGGTATGCTTCTAACTAGTTTTTTATGTTTCAAGTATCCAAGTTGTATGCTAGTTATACGTTTCATGCCTTGGATAATTTTTGTTGCATGTATAACTAGAGACAACTTAGATCCAAAGCATTAGAGTTGTATGTGCACCATATGAGTGTTATAGTATATAAAACCCAACAGTGGTATCAGAGCCACAAGTGTTTTCTATTATATTGATGCATTGGTTGATTGTTCAAAGCAAAAGAAAATCGGTTTTTGGAATCTGACAGATGACCACGATGTGGTCAAAGTTACCATGACGTGGTGGACCATCTCTGTGCAGATTTTCAAGTTTTTGGCCATTTTTTTTTTTGGATTAGGATCATTACCATAAACTGTTTTGGACTATTAAAATTCGTTTTTCTTATAAGGTAATGATTATCCTCATCTAATTAAAAGATAAACTGTCAAATTATAAAATAATTACTAGATCATATGATAAACTAATTATTTGTATTATTTGATTTATCTTGCTACTTGAATTGTAATTAGGTCAAATTGGTAAAAGATAATATGATTATTTTATAGGTTAAAATTTGATCTAAATGTTTTGAAGAGTTACAAAACTTTCCATCAAGTTTTGGAACTCAAAAAGTTTTTTTAAGGAGTTACAAAACTTGCCATCAAGTTTGGAATTCAAAAAGTTTTCAAAAGTTACAAAACTTGCCCTTAAGTTTTAGAAATTGAAAAATCTCATTTATGAAACATATAATTCTAAAAACCTAGCAATTTCAAAAGGTGCAACTCTTGGGTTCATAACTTAAAAAATTAATTAAATAGTTTTAATTTTGAATTTTGTATTTAGAACCTTTATGTTTCTTTAAATAGTTAAAATTACACCTTATGGACTTTATTAAATTACTTAACGTGTTTAATTAAAAGAGAATTAATAAATCTATAATGATATAGTTTAAGTTTAATTAAACTAAAAGTCTAATTTATTAATAGTTTAAACCATCTAGTATTTTAAATGTATAAAATACACCCATATACTATATAACATTAAAAGTCTAATATATTGTATATGTATAAGTTAAAAGTCAGTCCTACCGTTAGTAGGAAGGAAGCTTAAAGAAAGAAAGAGCAGGCCGAGTCTGATCGCAAAGAGATGGATTTCGATTGCATGATTCGATGATCAGAATTGTGAGCTACTACTTAAGAGTTATGATAGATTGCTTAGAAATATGTAGCAACGTAGTTTTCATATGTATTTACATTGTATGGACAAGTTTTGTGCATTATATCTAAATAATTTTTTTTAATTTTATCTTATTTTATATTTCCTTGTAATGGCATTTGTGAAATTTGATGTTTGTATGTTTCTATTTTCACCAATATGGATTTGATTTGTTCGTTTGTGGTAGTGTCTAAAGTTACCAAATAAGGAAAGATTCTCATCACCCAAGTTTCAATTGGTCAGAAACTTGGAATCATGCGACTTGTATTGTATGATGAATGAGAACCTTCATCTTTAGGAAATTAAGAGTAATTCCTTATTCATATATAGATGTGAGTCAAATGAAGGACTAGGGGATCAAGTACATATTGTTGTGCACTGGTCGGGTCCACCACAAAGAACGATAAGACTATTCGACATGATTTAATAAAAGCTTAGTGAATATGATTATGCTTACAAGATTAAGTATAATTCTGAATCATTGAAAAAGTTTCAATGTATAGCAGAATGAATAAGAAGAATCAATTAGGCAGAAAGATGAAAGTTTCTCCAATCTAAAAGGAAAGGAGAATACTTTACTATCATGTTTTATGATCATCTTAATTATTATGGAACCATATCACAATTGATCCTCAAAGTACACCTTAGTGCATTTACATGACTAAGAAGAGGTATCAGAAATTGTCGAGATGGTTAAATCAAGAAGGTGAGTCACACTTCGTTCCAAAGTCAAGTCTTAAATTTATACTCCAAGATTATGTCTTGAGTGACATGTCCTATGAAGGTTTGTAACATATCATGAAATGTGGATTAGAAAAGTTTTCTTGCTCTTGCACATTTGAAATTGGTGGTTGTGATGTTTAGATAAGACAAAGACCAACTAAGACCAATTGAGTGAAGTGTTAATCTTGAGAAGAAACCGCACTAACTCTTTAATATTTTTTTTGTCAATGAATGTTTCTTGACAAGAGAATCTTATATGTCAAAAGGTCAGCGGGAGCCTTAAAGATCTTAAAAAGCTTCAAGAACTAATTAAGAATAAACCTATTGTTTATCGCTAGAACATGACTTGAGGTTTGTAACCTATCGTGTTGACATATTCTTGTGTTATGCCCGTTCCAGTTAAAGTTGACTATACATGTAAGTTCTATGAGTTCTCAATTGTGTGCATAAGGTAAAGCACCTTGATCAGTGAAAGTTCATTGATCAGTAAGTGTGATCTACTCAACAACTTGGAAGAGATGGTAGGCCCTTGTGCTACCAGGTGACAAGAAATTAAGATTGAATAGGTTCAGTCCATATGAATTTGAATTTGTCATAGACCTTGTCTTATGATAGATTCATATAGATAAGAACGCATACACCATAAAATCTAAGTGACAAAGGTTTCTCTCCAATTTATGAAAACGATTGTGAGGAAACACTTACACTAAGTAGATTTTAAGGAGATAGCGGTTGTGTCAATTGTGTTCTCAAACTCGATTATGATTACGACGTCCCTCTTCATAGTTCGAATTGTGAGAAATGGCAAATAGTTTGAACATTCGAGACTTACTGTCGTCAGTTCTGATATAGTTTAGACACACGTATGAGCTTTCTTATAAAAGGTGTATGAGCTTAGATAAAGGCTTATCGAAGTATCTTGTATCAGAAATCTGAATTTTGGTAAGAAAGTTAATAAGTATTGATTTCTAGAAGTCCAGCTGATTTTTGGATATATGTCAAAGCTAGTGATAGCATAAATGTTATGCTAGTAACAAAATAATTTTTATGCTAGTGGGAGCATAATTATTATGGTAAGTGTTGCGAGTTAGCAATGCTATTTATAGGAAACAAAGTTTTAATTTGCAAAGTTGCAAAGTTTGAAAAGTTGTTTCACTATAATAAGGGAAATGATAC
This sequence comes from Lactuca sativa, assembly GCF_002870075.4. Classification (NCBI taxonomy): domain Eukaryota; kingdom Viridiplantae; phylum Streptophyta; class Magnoliopsida; order Asterales; family Asteraceae; genus Lactuca; species Lactuca sativa. The sequence goes on along the minus strand of NC_056623.2, from coordinate 8,499,005 downwards.
TTATACTTTATTTCAAATCTAAAAGGTTAGATTGAAGTATTAATCAAGCTTACTCATGAGCATATATTAATACCATGTTGAAGTGTTTCAATATTGGAAATTATATATATGGGAATATTATAGAGAAGGACTGGTCGGGCATCATGTCTTTATGTAAGACATTATGAGTCGTATCCCATATGCTTCGGGTATAGGCTCGCTTGCATATGCTATAATATTCACATGTTCTAATTTTCCAAATGCCTAAGGCATTAAAAGGGAAAAGGACTAGAGCCAGATATGACTAAAGTTATTAAACAAATGTCAAGGACGATCTAAGGTTCGCTAAGGATTGGTTGCTTAAGGACAGTTGGAAGTATAGTAATGGATGGACCATATTGACATTATTATGAATAGACAGGATTCTATTAATAATGAGTTATCATATGGAAAATAGGGAAATGTTTCCATAATAGGAGTTGGATATTAAAAATCTATGTGTATGTTAGAAACTTTTGTGCAAGAAGGATGTTCAAAGGAATGTACTTTCAATTTGAGACTTCGCTTCCTTCGAATTGTTTTGTTTTCAACCTCCAGTGGAAAGTTTTGTAATATCGTTGGCAAAGCCTTTGTGACTTTTGTACCTCGACATTACAAAAATGATCATTGCATGATAATTTAGAATCTAGCATATTCTTATAGTGGCAAGAATTAGGCGTTCTTACACTAAGTAATAATGATTTGGAATTGTGAAATGAGCATCATTGAAATGTATTCAACTGATCTATTTAATTCAAGTATTAAGTTGACTAATCGAAACATTATACACTGAATGATGTATAATCAATATGGTGATTAAATAATAAAGTGTTTTATTTCTACTCAAAAGTTTTGAGACCATATTAGATTATATTATTCTTGTGTTTTGGTTTGCATGTTTTGACTTCCCGAATAATATGATCATTCAAACATCCACAGTCAATCATACTTTGGAAGTAGGTAACGAGGTAAGACTTTCATGAATTTGTTTGTAGATTGTCTAAAGTGTTTAGACATTGCAAAGTTTGTTGCAGTGTTCATGAGTACTCCTGTAATAAGATTTGAGTATTGGATTAATCCCACATTCATCTGAATCACTTCATGGATTTCATTACGAGTGATTGTGAGACGATAACATCTTATATTCTTGAAACGGAGACATATAGTTGCAGTTTACAAGTCGGTTGCACATTGATGATATGTAAACACACAAGTAACTTGGTGTTATAAAACATATTGTTGTGTGTGATTTGATGAGTAAATAGAGCAAGCATATGAGTCAAATTTTATCTGTTCCTTTTACCCTAAGAGGGATAAAAACGATATATGTCGTCCCTCGATGATTTAGTGATGACAACCCTAAGCGCTTGGCCAAGCGTGGACTGGTTTGATTTCTTCAATTAGTCGGTCGTCATAAATCGGAAATCAGGAAACAACAAATGGACAGAGAGAATGATTATATTCCATGTCTCATGTCCATATGATATCTAGAATGGAGGAATATATGATCCCTCATCTAATGGACTCATTATTTATCAGAGTTGACAACAGCTTTTAAGAGCTACGATTGTTAATCGGATTTTGGAGTCATACTTGCAATAATAGTTATTAGACTTATCCAAGTGGGAGACTGTTGGATTAGGTGTCTAAGCCCATACCTATAATTGGTATATACGTGACCCAATAGTAGCATGGTCCATTTTGGGTTGCATTCACTGAAACAATTTGATAGGACATATATTTGAGAAAGAGGTTATTTGTGATTTATTAATATATTATAAGTATAATTTATTAATTGAGAAATCATATTATTTAATTAGTATTGATCAAGAATAAATTTGTAATTAATTTAGTGATCAAAAGAGACTAATTAAATTAACCGGGACTGATTAAGTAAATCAGTGATACTTATAGTTTAGGCTAATAATCCATGTTGATCATGTGGGCTAAATCTTTGTGGAGTCCATGAAGATTTAGTCTAAAGGGCTTATCAAATGGATTATTGGATTAAAGTCCCAAGGAAGTGGATTAGGGTTTACAAGTTGAAACTCTAGGAATTCCACACTAAAAAACGTAACCCTTAGCACCACCAAACTGGCCAATGATTCCATGGGAAAACCCTAACCGATTTTGTGTGGTCCTAACCTCTCTCTCTTAAAGTCCTCCATTTGTTAATGGTATTTTCTGAATCATTTGAGGCATCACACTTGAGGTGCTAAGCTCTTGAAATGCCAAATTCTACATGCTAAAACTAAGAGGTATTCTTCTAACTAGTTTTTTATGTTTCAAGTACCAAAGTTGTATGCTAGTTATAGGTTTCATGCTTTGGATAATTTTTGTTGCATGCATAACTATAGAAAACTTAGATCCAAAGCATTAGAATTGTATGTGCACCATAGGAGTGTTATGGTACATAAAACCCAACATGATATCCTCTTATGCATGATGTTACATGGCAGTGATCTGTTAGATTGGAATCCTGGTAGATAGGACGATGCTTATGCTTAGTGATCTGTAAGATCTGTCTGTTTGTTTTCCGGTTGGTTAATAGTATGTTTATCTGTATTATGTGCACATGCAATTAGTGGTTGAGGCTTCACTGCTATATGCGTAAGCCAACAGGCAGGGGCATTCCAACCCGATGGTTGAAGGCCTAACATATTCCATCCCGTGGATGATTGGAACCATAATATATTGGCATTCCAACCTGATGGTTGAGGGGCCTGGGGTATTTCAACTCGATGGTTGATTGGACCCATAGTATGTTGGCATTCCAACCCGATGGTTAAGGGGTTTAGGGTATTCCAACTCGATGGTTGATTGGGCCCATAGTATGATGTTTTGTTTTTGTGTTATTTGTATGTATTAGTATTTTGGGGGAACTCACTAAGCTTTAGGCTTACATTTTTGGATTATGTTTCAGGTACCTCAGGGGATCGCGGGAAGGCGAAGACGTGATCATGCACCTCCTCGTGTTTTGTTTTATGATTTTGGGATTTCTCTGATATAGAACTTATTTTGAAAACAATATGTAACACCCAGAATCAAAAAGACCAAGAAAGGAAAGAAAAACCCTAAGTCGAAAGAGTCAACTCATCGAGTCCAAGGAAGAACTCGACGAGTCGGAGCGGGCTCCGTGTGGAAGATTAAGTGACCGAATCGATGAGTCGGTAAGTGGACTCGATGAGTCTAGTCTGGGTTGGGAAACCCTAATTCCGGGACATGGCACCCTATTTAAGCATCTCGTTCTCTTCCCTAGGGTTCATTTGCGGCCCCTATAGTCCAGAATTCGAAACCCTATCAACCCAACCTCATTCTTGAGCTAGTTTCTTACCTTGTGAGTGAATTGAAGCTTGGAGAAGGAAGAAGGACCTTGGTGGTGAAAGAAGGAGATATAGATCCAGAGTTGGAGTTGTTGGATAAGGTGTCTAAGTCCATAACTTATTTGGTATATACTTGACCCGACCGGCATGGTCCATTTGGGTTGCATCTCATCCAAACTATTTATGGATAATTTTATGAGAGTTATACACATATGTTTATTAATATATTATAAGTTATAATATATTAATATGAGGTTATTTAATTAGTCTTAGTCTTAAATTAATTTTGAATTAATTTAGAGATTAAAAGAAAGACTAATTAGATTATGGGCTATTGGTATTATATAGTGTGGGCTAACACTCATTTGTTAATGGGCTAGGCTTATATGGAAGTCCATGGATGATCCATGGAGCTTTTAACCCATGGATCCTTTGAAAGGAAAAGACATGGGTTATTAGGGTTTCACCCTAATCATGTACACTATATAAGCATGCTTATGTTTCATGAAATGGCCCCTAAAGGTAACTAGTGAACTAGTGTGTGTGTGTGTGCTTGTGTGTGGCCGAAAATACAAGTGTGTATACTCTCTCAAAGTTTTCCAAGAGTTTGTGGTGTTTTGTGATTCCATTTGAGTCATTCACACTATTGGTGCTTGGCCCTCAAACTCCTTAGGAATTGAACTCATCCTCAAAAGGTATGTAATCTCATCTAATTCTTTTATGTTTAAAAGTACCCCATGCCATGTTAGATAGGTTATGAACCTTGGAAAATTATTATTTTTCATGTATTTAGACAAACATAGATCCAAGGTTTATTAGGGTTGCATGCACACTTAGGAAGTGTTAGATTGCTCAAAACCCAACAGTGGTATCAGAGCCTAGGCTTGCTTGTTTAATACTTGATGCAAAATAGTGAAAAAGGTTGAAATTGTTGCTGTCTGGCTGATGGACTCGCTGAGTCCATTGGGGGACTCGCCGAGTTCAAGGCAAAATTCATCCTACTCGGCGAGTAGGTTCGTGCACTCGGCGAGTAGAATGATCAGAATGCAGAATTTTGATTTTTGCTGCTGGAAATGGACTAGAAACATTACCCTAAACTGTTTTGGTGTTTTAAAAGTTGTTTTAGTTGGTGTAATGGTTGTTCTAATCCATTTACAATAGCATATATCAAAATTCCATGTTTTTTATGTGTTCATATAATTCTTGAAATTTTGATGATCATGTTCATGTACTTATGAATTTAGAAGATGATAGGAATTATTTGCTGAATTGTTTAGAATTAATTCTTGATCATTTATGTGTTTTAATGGAGTCCATAATTTGTCCTCAAGTTATGGATATCCAAAGGTCACTTTTCTTTAACACACTTAAAACACATAAGTTACATGAAAATGAAGAGTCTTCATTTTTATGAACCTTTAATTCATAAGTTATGAAATGAAAAGTTTTGGATAGTTACAAAACTTGCCCTCAAGTTTTGGAATTTGTAAAGTTTCACACACTTTAATAAACTTTAATTCCAACCCTTAGAGTTTTAATAGTTAAAATTCAACCCTTATACTATTTATAACATTAATGGTTAATTATTATATATATATATATATATATATATATATATATATATATATATATATATATATATATATATATATATGTATAAGAATAAGTCGTTTTACCGTTAGTAGGCCTCATTCACGAAGCCGGTCTATAAGGTGGGTATAAGGTTGTTGCCTATAAAATGACGACTTAATGGGTCTCCACTCTCACCCACCGCTTGCTTGATCGGTGGAGGGTCGTTAGCCGAATGGGTAGGACAATGACTTTAAATTCTCATTAAAAGTATAATGATTATTATAAAGTAACTAAATATTTTTTATTTAATTCCCAATCTTAGTTACTTTAGGAAAAATGTGAATTTGGTGCTAGCCCATGGAATTCACACTTTGTACCTTACCAAGTCGTTGGTGGAGCGTGTGTGGTTAACCGGCACACTAACTTGGCCTAGTAAGGATCACGAAGGGTGACTTAATGTTTGTCATAGATCAATGGAGCGTGTGTGGTTAACCGGCACATTGATTGGGTGATAATATTAAGGGTACCAAGTGAATTGGTATGGTTATTCACACCTTGTTTTGTGATCCTCGGCATCCCAGTCACAAAATTTGAGAGGGCACACTCGAGATTGAAACATGCCATTGAAAAGTTCAATGAATCTCAAAAGATCTAGGAATTTCAAATCCAATTAAAACCTAATAAATTATTTCGTTTTTCATGGTGGAAATTGGTGAATCGTCATTCGCCTACCTTCAAATATTTTATAGCTTGGATTACGGCATCCCTCTTCCAAATTATAAAATATTGTGTTGGGTCCTAGCCTTAATATTTCATATTGGGTGTTATATTAAGGACTTTGAATCAACTAACTTGATTTTCTCCCATTATAGATGTTTGGTTCAGACAACTATGATCTTCCCAAATCTCTTGAAGATGGTGTCCCTCAACATCATGCTTCACTTCCTCCACCTCCTCCAATTATTCTCCCTCACCCACAAGTTCTTGAAAAGTTTAAAGTCACTCAATCCCTATTGGCAAGCATAGTCTATGTGTGCTCACATCTTGGAGATAAACTCACATATTGACAAGTCGGGAGAGTTGGGTGTCAAAGTCTTGTGAAAGTTGGATGTTCAATCACTTTCTTAGTGAGTCTCTTTGGGACTACTATGAGGCAGACTATGACATGATCCTTAATGATGTTATCTATTTGCTTGGTGTTGTGGAATCAGCAATGATTCGGAACACCAGTAAAGCAAATTTGATTAAAAGAACAACTTCCCAAGTCTTAAATGGACATTGACAATGGTAGCATTGGATATCTAGAAAAAGATTTCTCTTCCCAATGGAAAGGGATCGGCCATAGTCAACTCGGTTGACCAAATGGTAAAGAGAAAGGCTAAGTCTGAGATAGTCTCATGTGCCATTACCAAATGGTCCATGTGTTTTGTTGCCAAAGGAAGGGGCATTGGTTGCAAAGCTGCCCTATTCACCTGAAAGGTCATAAGGTTGATCAAGTCAAGAGGTTTCACTCTACTTCGGGTAAAGTCCACTGTCTAACTCTATTAAGTTCCTATTTGGAGATTCTTATTACATAATGTGAATGGGTCACATGCTGATGTTTTTAAGAATCAAAGAAAAGATAGGAAGCTTAAAGTAAGTATATGTTGATTCTGATTGCAAAGGTGGGTTTTCGATCGGATGGTTCGGCAATCAGAATTTTGAGCTGTTGCTTAAGAGTTATAATATATTGCTTATGAATAGATAGCAACAAGGTTTGCATGTGGATTGTAAGGATAAGTTTTTCCGCAAAGTTTTAAAATAAAAGGAAAAAAGGGTTTTAATTTTATTTATTTTAAAAATATCCTTACAATGGCATCTGTGGAAAATTCTTGCTTATATGTTTCCATTAATAGCAATATTGGAAAGTGGATTTGATTCTTTCATTTGTGGTAGTGTCTGAATTTACCGAATGAAGAAAGTTTTTCATCACCCAAGTTTCAATTGGACAGAAACTTGGAATCATACAAGTTGTATTGTATGATGAATGAGAATTTTCATCTTTGAAAATTAAGACTAATTCTTTGATCACATGTATATGTGAGTCAATCGAAGGACTAAGGAATTAGGTACACTGGGTTTGCGCTGGTCAAGGTCCACCACAAAGATTGATTTGTCATGATTTACTAAAGATTAGTAAATATGATTATACTTATGAGGTTAAGTATAATTATGTAACATTGGAAAGGTTACAATGTATGACAAAACAAATGAGAAGAATCAAATTAGGCAGAAAGATAAAAGTTTCTCAAATCTGAAAGGATGGGAGAGTACTTTAGTATCGTATTTCATGATCATCTTAATGATTATGAAACCATATCACAAATTCATACCTAAGGACGTCTTAGTGCATTGTTATGGCTAAGAAGAGAGGTCATGAATTGTTGGATTGGTTAAAATCAAGAAGATGAGTCATATTTCGTTCCAAAACAATTCTTAGAGTCATACTTCAAGATTGTAACATTGAGTGACATAAATTAAGGTTTAAAACACTTATCAAATGTAGTGTAGAATGTTTCTACCCTTGTACATTTGATATTGGTATGTTGTGATGTCTTGGATGAGACAAAGACCAACTAAGACCAATTGTGTGAAGTGTTAGTCTTGATAAGAATCCGCACTATCCCTTGAATATTTGTTTTGTCAAGGAATGGTTCTTGACTGGGGAAACTTATATGTCAAGGGGACAGTGGGAGCCTTAAAGATCCTGAAAGAGTTTCAAGATTTAATCAAGAGTAAAACCTGTAATTTATCACTAGCACGCGACTTAAGGGTTTGCAACCTATCGTGTTGACATAATTCTTATTTCTGTACCTACTTCAAATAAGTTGAATTTGCATGTGAGTTATCAGAGTTAAACTTGGAAGCATTGGTGGGCCTTGTGCTACCAAGGTGACAAGAAACTAAGATTGAACAAGTTTAATCCATGTAAGGCTGAATTTGTCACTAACCTTATCTTGTGATTATGGTTTTGACAAATTCACATGGATAGGAACTCATACACTATAAAATCTAAGTGTCATAAGGTTTCTCTCCGATTCATGAAAATGATGGTGATGAAACGCTTTCACTAAGTAGATTTTATGTAGATATCAATTGTGTTATTTGCATTTTCAAAAGTCGTTAGTGGAGCGCGTGTGGTTCACCGGCACACTAACATGGACTTGTGAGAAATGGAAAATGCCTAAGCAATTGAGACTATGATTACGACATCCCTTTTCATAGTTCTGAAAATTGTTTAGACACACATGTGAGCCATTTAAGAAAGGGTGTATGAATCTAAATTTCAGAAGTCCAGCAGATTTCTGGAAATATGTTAGAGCTAGTGGGAGCATAAGTGTTATGCTGATAATCATCATGTTAGCGGGAGCATGATTATTACATTTAGTGTTGCAAGTTAGCAATGTTAATTATAGAAAACAAAGTTTCAATTCGTGAAGTTGCAGGGGTTGAAAAGTTGTTTTGCTATAATTAAGGGAGAGGAAATTATACTTCGTTTCAATTCTAAAGCTTAGATTGAGATTTTAATCATCTTTAGTCAAGAATATATATATATATATATATATATATATATATATATATATATATATATATATATATATATATATATATATATGAATTTTATGTTGGAATGGTTCAACTTGAAGAAATTCTATATATATTGCGTTTTCAAAATTTGATTATGATTACGACATCCCTCTTCATAGTTAAATTTTGAAAACATGGCAAATAAAAAAAATATTGCAGCAAAAGACTGGTCTAGTATCATGTCTTTATGTCAAACATCATGAATCGTGTCCCATATGTTTCGGATATAGGATCGATTGCATGTGCTATAATATTCATCTTTTCTAAATTTTCCAAATGCTTAAGGCATTGAGAAGGGAAAAGTCTAGAACTGGATATGACTAAAGTGATTAAGCAATTGTCGAGGACAAATCTGAGGTTCGCCAAAGATTGGTTGCTCAGGGAAAGTTGGAAGTATGATGTAAGTTGTCGGAAAGGACCATATTGACACATTCTGAAAAGAAGTAACTCTTGTTCGGAAGTGAGAGTCAAAATGGGACTATGGAAATGTCTCCATAGGTGGAGGTTATTCAATCTATGTAAGATTAGAAAACCTTAATGCAAGAAGGATGTTCAAAGCAATGTACTTTGAATATGAGACTTCTGTTCCATAGAAGTTGACCTTCTTTGGAATACTCTGTAATGACTGGTGACAAGGTTTTGGTGACTTTGTGCATAATCATTACAAGAGGAACATTGCATAAAAGTTTAAAATCTAACAGATTTTTTGGTAAATAGTAGGAATCGGGGATTCTCACATTTACAATAAGGATTTAGGATTGTGAAATGAGTATCAGTGGAATCGTGTTCAATTGATCTACATCACAATGTAAGGATCATAGACAAACATAGTGTGCATACTTGGAGTATGGCATAACTATTGTTTAGAAAACAAAGTGTACATGCTAGGAGCATGGGACGACTGTTGTTTTATTCAAGTCTTAAGTTGATTGTTTGAAACATTATAAAATGAATAATGTGTAATCAATATGGTGATAAATAAAAGATGGTTCTATTTATATTCAATAGGGTTCTGAGACCATATTGGATTCGATTATTATTGTGTTTCACTTTGCATGTTTTGACTTCCAAAATAGCTAGGTTATTCTTTCCGAATGACTAAGCTATTTAAACACTCCATAGTCGTTCATATGTTGGAAGTAGGTATGAATCAAGACTGTCATGAATCGAGTTTGTAGATGGCTAAATGGGTTTAGTCATAGCAATGGTTGCTGCAACATTCATGAGTGCTCATAAGTTATGAGTATTGGATTAAACCCACGCTCACTTGTATCACTTCATGGAATTTATCTCGAGTGATCGTGAGACGGTAATATCATATGAATCTTCAAACCTAGATATATGAGTTGTTACCTATGAGTTGGTTGTGCATTGATTGCACGTAAACGCATCAGTAACTTGATGTTGTAAAACGTGTCTTTGTGTATAATTCAACAAGTAGTAGAACAAGCATATGAGTCGAAGTTTATCTGTTCCTTCTAGAAATAGAAGCGATATCTGGGCCCCTCGATGATTTCGTTGTGACCTATGTATCGGCCGGTCAGAACTAAATTGATGTGTTCGATTAAGTTCTTTGTCAAACAAATCGAAAATCGGGAAACAAATTGCTGGACAATAAGTATGACGTTGTTCCATGTATTTGTCAGGCTGATATCATGACAACAGAGGATTAAATGATCACTTATCTAAAATGGCGCTTCTTAGTTCAACAGAGTTTTCTTCATAGTTCAATGGAGTTTTCGAGAGCTACGATTGCTAGTTGGTTCCTGAAGTAACATACGCAAATAGAGTTATTAGACTTATCCAAGTGGGAGTCTGTTGGATAAGGTGTCTAAGTCCATAACTTATTTGGCATATACTTGACCCGACCGGCATGGTCCATTTGGGTTGCATCTCATCCAAACTATTTATGGATAATTTTATGAGAGTTATACACATATGTTTATTAATATATTATAAGTTATAATATATTAATATGAGGTTATTTAATTAGTCTTAGTCTTAAATTAATTATGAATTAATTTAGAGATTAAAAGAAAGGCTAATTAGATTATGGGCTATTGGTATTATATAGTGTGGGCTAACACTCATTTGTTAATGGGCTAGGCTTATATGGAAGTCCATGGATGATCCATGGAGCTTTTAACCCATGGATCCTTGGAAAGGAAAAGACATGGGTTATTAGGGTTTCACCCTAATCATGTACACTATATAAGCATGCTTATGTTGCATGAAATGGCCCCTAAAGGTAACTAGTGAACTAGTGTGTGTGTGCTTGTGTGTGGCCGAAAATACAAGTGTGTATACTCTCTCAAAGTTTTCCAAGAGTTTGTGGTGTTTTGTGATTCCATTTGAGTCATTCACACTATTGGTGCTTGGCCCTCAAACTCCTTAGGAATTGAACTCATCATTAAAAGGTATGTAATCTCATCTAATTCTTTTATGTTTAAAAGTACCCCATGCCATGTTAGATAGGTTATGAACCTTGGAAAATTATTATTTTGCATGTATTTAGACAAACATAGATCCAAGGTTTATTAAGGTTGCATGCACACTTAGGAAGTGTTAGATTGCTCAAAACCCAACAGGAGTAGCATTTCAGACCATTTGGGGGTAAAAAGCTTATTCCTTGTCTATTAATCATTTAGATCCCTTTCTAGCATAGCTTTTTGTCACATTTGGACCATTTCCAAAGGCAATCCGAAGTTGGAGCCTTGAGGACGAAAAGGACTTGAGATCTGAGCATTTCTGAGCTTGAGGAGCTCTGAGGGGGTAGCTTTACCCAACCATAGTCTCATTCCATAACCTAGACCTTCATATTATCTTGGATTTGGTGTTCTAGCCTCATAACACCTTGCATGCACGTAAAGTTAGCAACTTTACGTGCAATGCTAGCATTTTGGAGTCCAGATCTATGGGTTGGATGTGTTAGAATGGACTGTAATCGACGGAATAGAGATGTCATAAGGAGGACTCGGCGAGTCGGGTCGTAAACCCAAACCCTTCTGTTTATGAGTCGAATCAGTGAGTAGGGTTAGTGAGGATTCAGTCAGTCTGGACCCATAATGATCATCAAGATCATAACACTCGACGAGTTCTACAAGGAACTCGGTGAGTCCAAGACAATCTTCTTAGTTATGAAGTTGAACTCGACGAGTTGTTCATACAACTCGGTGAGTCTAAGCCTAGACATTCATGCTATGATGATGAACTCGACGAGTTCAAGGATGAACTTGGCGAGTCGGTTGAAGATGGTCCCGAAGTGTTAGTTGAAGGAGAACCCGTCGAGTTATTTCCAGACTCGACGAGTGGCTTCAGGGTTGTTTTGAGATAGAAGAGCATGGACTCGGCGAGTTGGTAGAACAACTCGGCGAGTCGGGCGAACTGCAAGGTTGACTTTGACCAGAGTTGACTTAGTTGACCTCGGGAGGACAATTTAGTCTAAGTGTTATTATTGGTATTGGTAGCTCAGGGGGCTAGAGAAGCAGCACTTCGGAGAGTTGTCGGTTAGCAGCCAGAGGGTAATCGGTCGAGTTTAGCAGTTCAGGTGAGTTTTCCTTCTAATAGGAATGGGTCTACGACCACAATGTCGGCCCGTTTAGATAGTAGTAGTTTCGGACTTTGGTCCGATGCAGTAGTTCATTATGCTTGATGTATTTGTGATTCAGACATGTTTATGTGTTAGTTAGTCCGGGCCTCGGTCCGATGCAGTATGAGTTATATGTGTTTATGCTAGTAGTTATGATTATGCTATGTTATGTTCAGTTAGTCCGGACTTCGGTCCGATGCAGGAGGCAATGCCCCAGTTAGCTCGGACTTCGGTCTGATACAGGGGGCAAGGCCCCAGATAGTCCGGACTTCAGTCCAATGCAGGAGGCAAGGCCCAGTATGTGCTTTATATGTTATTGTATGGTATGTGGTAGTTTGGAGGAGCTCACTAAGCTTCGTGCTTACATTTTTCAGTTTTGGTTTCAGGTATTTCAGGTAGCGGAGGCAAGAGCTCGAGATGATCGCACGACACACACCATAGCTAGTCAGCCTGGGATGTTTTACTCTGATAATAAGATTATGTTTTGAATTAACACTCTGATTTTATGTTATGATTTATGTTATGAATTGACAATTGTGGTTTAAGTAATGTTTTAAAAAAATAATTTTTAGTTGTGGTTTTTGGGTCGTTACACAATGTGTGAACAATGATGGTTTTTGGATTGTTTAAAAGTTAACATTTTTCATGAATTTTATGGATGTTACATAAGGGGTTGAGTTTCACAATCTATCACCCTTTTTCACCTCTCTTGGAATTACCCATCGATTTTCATTTCCATACACTAGTGAATAAAATGGAATTACCCATTGTTGAGCATCGCCATCGTCACGTTGTTGAAATTGGTCTCGCCCTTCTTGCATAAGCAAAGCTTCCAAAACGTGTTTGGCATTTCACCTTTGAAACTTCTATCCATCTCATTAATCGTCTACCATCCCGCATCTCTTCAAAAAAATCGCCTTTTCAATGTGTTTTCAATAGAAAACCCAATTACTCATTCCTTCGGGCTTCCGGTTGTTAATGCTTCCTATACCTCCGACCATAATACTAACAAAAAATGAATTTTGGCTCCACTTTGTGTGTCATCATGGGATATAGTCCTCTTCATCACTGGTATCGTTGCTTTGAGTCCATCACGGACCGCATTTACATCATCCGTCATGTTCGCTTCAATGATGAGGTCTTTCCTTTTCACTCTCATTCACCACCACCATCCAACCCTAATACATCACCTATTTATGTCTTTACTTTTCCCACTCATGTAGCAAGCACACCAGAGCTCTATCTCGAAGCACGCACTACTAATGAAAATGTTTGGTAGCGTTTTATTATAGATTGCGTCTATTGGGCTCGCTTATTAGTCCAGTTTTGTAACTCCGGTTTGGGCCTGTCCAACCGAGAGCTTGATAGGGTTTAGTATAAATATATATGCTTGCATGCATATTAAATAGACGATAGAAAACGATTATAACGATAGATCAGAGTATTATTTCTTTATCGTTCCTGTAACCCTAAATCCTCTACAGTGGAAGTTCTTTATCGAGCTCTGCTGAGGATTGTTGATTTAATCATTCGACACACTTTGATCCATACTTGTGTTATTTGCAGTTTTCGCATTCATTATTTTACCTGTTATAAAGATCCAAACGATCTTCAAGTTAGATTTATAACTTTTCAATTGGTATCAGAGCAGGAGGCTGTGTAATTCATACACTTCTTTTCTGTGAAAAAGATTACGATTAGGGTTATTCTGCATTTACTAATATTTATTGAGCCGTCATCCCATAATTGACATAACTCAGTATTTATTTGTTTTGACCTAATTTAATTCATTACAAGTCTAATCTTTTAAACAGGTTATTCGATCAAGCATGGATGAGTCACAATCAAATCCAATTAATATCTCGAATAGCATCGGATCAACGACAAAGATTCCCATTCTCTATACCCAGGATTACGAAGTCTGGGCGCATCACTTTGAAGACTATGTTATAGGATCTGAGGACAATGGATACCTCATCTGGGAAGCAATAGTAACTGGACCATTCGCTCATTCAGCAACTTCAAGAATTATTAAGACTCAGAAGGAGTATAATGATCTTTTGAAGGACGTTAAAGATATTGCTCAAGACGAAAAAGATAAATTTCAGTGCAATATTAAAGCATTGAGATTAATCAGATTCGCTCTTCAATCTGACACTTTCAGGCTGGTGAGTTCATGCACAACTGCCAAAGAAATATGGGATAGGCTGCGAGAGTTGTATTCTACGGACGAGGATCTTGAGCATTCCATTCAAACCTTGTTGCTGTCCGAATTTGGTGAATTCAAGCAGAGCCCTGAAGAAACCGTGACTCAAACGTTCGATCGCTTCAATCATCTTCTTAGTAAGATGATTAAACATGATATTGAAAGGAAGTTGATTGAACAAAAGGTCACGTTTTTAAACGGCCTTAGATCTGAGTGGAGAGCTGTAGTGTCCACAGTTAAAGCGCATGAGCAATTCAAATCCTATTCTCTGGCGAAACTGGTAGGCATTCTGAAGTCTCAAGAAAAGATCGTGTTACAGGAGAAAAATGTGGTTTCAAGCTTGGGTTCATTAGCCCTTCTGTCCAAAAGCAAAGCTGTGACGGAAGATGAAGACCTCAACCTAGAGGATTATGACCTTACCTCTGAATACTATGCAATGATGGTGTCAAACCCAAAAAGTTTCATCAAGAAAATATTCCCCACCAACAAGAATAGAAATTGGCAGGGAAGTTATAGTTCAAAAAAGGTCAGGGAAGAACCGAAGGTAGAAGAACCAAAGAAGGAACCAAAAGCTGAAGGAGATTCGGGAGTAAGCTGCTATTATTGTGGAGGAAAGAACCACTATGCAAAATATTGTGTCCTCAAGAAAATGGCAGAAAAGGATGATGAAAAAGATGAAGAAGCTTTGTTGCTGAAAAAGATGGATGAGATCAGGAAAAAGAAATCTACTGCTAACCCTTCTATGAATGCTTTAATTGTGCAGGGTTCGGTAGCGGATAATGAGTTCGGTGGCGTGGAGGTCTGGTCAACCGACTCTAAAGATGATGAAGTAAGGAAGCCTTCTCATGGAAAGGCTTATGTGGCGAAAGAAGAGAGTAGTGGTGGAAAATGCTTGATGGTGTCCGATGTATCTCAGATGAGGGGATACAACACAGATGGTGGGATTGAAGACGCAAAGGAGCGAGAGGACTTGTGCTTCACAGCAAAACCGCTCAGCGTACAGTTCAACGAACTTGATGAATTAATCAAGAAGGTACAGTCCGTTTTTATTGCATTCAAAGTACCACAAAGCTCATATGAAAAAGAATTAAAAAATGTTAATTCAAGAATCTCTCATCTAGACAGCAGTTTAACTCAAACACGAGTCACCAATTCTAACCTAACTGACCAAATAAGCAGGGTATCTTCAAAGAGGGAGGAAAGAAGGATGTGGATCGAACTGAAGGAGTCGGAGTTAATCAAAACCAAAGATGAAAACATTTATTTGCAAAGGGACAATTTAAAGCTTTTAAAATAGAGAAATGTTTTTTGTTTGATTGCTAAACGTCTTTATACTAATATCACTCAGCTTCATTTGGATTGTGAAATAGGACAAAAGATTCATCGCATGATTTTACCCTTCCTTGAGTTTAAGGAGGATGAAATTGATGCTGAAGCGTATAATTGTGAAAGTGTTATTTCGTCTGAAGATGTTAATCCGACATACATGTATGGACTAGACAAAATCAAATCTTTCATAAAGTCCAAGGACCATAAGGACATGCTTAAAAACCTTTTGGATGAAAATGATAAACTGAAACTGAGGACCGAAACCATACAAAAATTTGACTCATTGAATTCCAACTTGAGCTCAGAAAATAAAATTGATGTTGAAAATTCATCTGAGCTTAATGAGGACGACAATATGAGTGAAATTTCTGTAGAGGACACAGTTGATTGTTCAGAATTTGTCAAGAGCGAACCCGAAAACCACAAGAATCTCATTTCAGAAAATTCAGTGGAGTTTGCTCGTTTGTCCCAACAAAAGTCCCCGATCCTTGCAGAAAAGGCAGTAGTATATCAAAAAGTTAGAACCACTCCAAATCAGGTGTATAAGGTCACAGGCGTAACCGAACATCAGACTGCTGAACTCACAGCCATTGTAAACAAAGACAATGTTGACGGCTGTGACGAGTTCTTCTGGTCGGCTCCCATCGGCAACGCTGACGAAATAGTAGGTTTGTCAGAAAGAACTTCATGGAAAAGTAAAGGTAGATATGTGCCAGAACCTTTGAACAAGCCTGATAGCTTCGACGCGCCAAGTACTAGTGGTACAAAAGATGCTCCTCAAGAAAAAGGAATTCCTGCTAAAGGAGTCACTACATTAAGCGAAACATCATCAGTTCAGAGTGAACCAGCTGAAGGAAAGCAAAAACCAAAAGCAAATATCCATCGTCAGCCGAAGCAAGTGAGAAATCAGAAACAGCAAAGGAATAAGAGATACAAGAAGAATCTCTCTGAAAGAAAACAGTTTTGGCAGTCCCAAAATGCATATTTCTCATATCGTGATAGAAACTTGAAGTCAGAGAATAACACTGTAAGGTCACAAGAATGTTAAAACAACCGAAAGCAAAGGTTCGGTTCAGAGAACAACATCAACCGAAAGCAGAGGTTCGGTTCCGAGAGCAAAAGAGACCAAAGATCTAGGTTCGGTCCCACTAATGATCAAAAAACAAAAGGGTCACTTAGAATCTCAAGTCAAGAAATCATCTCAGTCTAACTTCTCTCGTTCTTCTTTTAATTCTTCTAATTCCTCTCAACCTCATTCTAAATCCAATTCTTTTAATGCTCAAAATCCAAAATCTTCAACATATTTGAAAGGAAAATCGAAGGTTTCCTCAGTCAAAACCAATCAAAAGCATTCCAATGTCCCAGTGCCTGAACCAGAAACCAAACCGAAAGTAACAAATCCTAATAAAATTAAGGTTTTCACCATTAAAAAGAAAGATGAAACAAATTTAATGAAAAGAACATATTTGGTTGACATCTCTCTTACTATTCCTGTTCCTATGAAAAGCTCACGTGGACCCAAGAAACTTTGGGTTCCTAAATCTGCTTAATTTTTGCAAGTTATCAGTGACGAGCAGTTTGACGAAGAATGGTACATTGACAGTGGCTGCTCGCGTCACATGACAGGAAGGAAGGAGGAACTGAGGGAGTTTCGGTCTCTTTCAAACGGTGGAAATGTCAAGTTCGGGAACAACCTCTTTGGCACCATCAAATGCTATGGAATGATTACAAATGGTGATTTCATGATTAGGAAGGTTTCATACGTGGAAGGACTACAACATAACCTCATCAGTGTATCTCAACTTGTTGGAGGTACCGGTCTCAAGGTTTCATTCGATGATGAGGGTTCGGAGATAATTGAGAAGAAGACGAAAAGAGTTATTCTCAAATCAGAGCGTAAAGGAGAAATGTTTCCCCTAAACCTCAAACCTATCAAAGGGAACCCAGCTATCTGCCTGTTATCCAAAGCACAATCTGACGAAAGCTGGTTGTCGTACAGAAGGCTCTCTCATCTCAACTTTAAAGATATCAACAAACTTGTCACTGGAGGTCATGTTCGAGGTCTTCCATTGCTCAAGTATGATAGAGAACATTTGTGTGCTGCATGTGAAATGGGGAAGCAGAGTCGTCAAAGTCATCCATCTATTATAAACACTAAAGTTGTTGAACCACTAGAGTTACTTCATATTGATTTGTGTGGTCCATCATCTATCGAAAGTATCGGTGGTAACAAGTACATTCTTGTTATTGTTGATGACTTTTCGCGCTTTACATGGGTGTTCTTTCTGAAGCTTAAATCTGAAGCGACTTACAAGCTAAAGGTGTTCATCAAGTAGGTTGAAGTACAGCTGAAGAAAGTCGTTCGCAACATCAGGAGCGACAATGGACTGGAGTTCAAAAATAAAGAATTCGAAAAATTCCTGGCAGAAAAAGGAATTAGTCACAACTTCTCAGCTCCCTACACACCTCAACAAAACGGAATTGTCGAAAGACAAAACCGATCTTTGTGTGAAGCGGCCCGAACCATGCTAAGTTTCGCTTCCTTACATTTATACTTTTGGGCTGATGCTATTTCTGCTGCTTGTTTTACACAGAACAGGTCATATCTCAATAAGCGCTTCACTCTCACTCCTTATGAGATCATCAACAACAGGAAGCCAAATGTCAAGTTTTTCCATGTGTTCGGTTCACGGTGTTTCATCTTCAATTCTAAAGAACACCGCAACAAGTTTGATGTCAAAGCCGACGAAGGGATATTTCTGGGCTATTCTCTCACTTCTAAAGCATACAGGGTATTAAACAAGCGCTTGAGGAAAATAGAAGAAACTTATTACGTGACTTTTGACGATAGCTATGTCAAAAAGCTAAAGGCCAACGAAGACACAAATGGAGAAATTTTTCCTCAAACTGGCCAAGGCACAGCCTCAACTGCAAACCTCTTTGAGAAGTTTGTTGAGTTATTTGATGAACCAGAGAAGGCCACTCTCTCAGAAGCCAGTGCAGCAGACAACAGGGTAGATCATTTAAAGCAACTTGTTGAAGATGCTGCAAAGAGAATGAATGAAGGAGGATCAAGTTCTGACGACCCTCCACAGCACGATACTTCAGTTGAGGGGCAGGGCATATCTTCGTCATCACAGGCGAGCTCACATGTTGAGGAGGAGAATTGTTCTCAAGTTGCTCCCGAACGCACTTCACCAACCGAAAGTGCCACACCAACCGAAAGTGCCTTAACACCCGAAGGTGCATCAACACCCGAAAGCTCGAAGCCACCCGAAACCCCTGTAGCTCCAGAAACTCAAGACACCTCAGAAAGCTTATCTGTCGAGGGGGAGAATGCTAATATACTTGAAGACAATGGTAGTCAATCTGAACTAGAAGAGATGGTAAACGCTGAATTGGATCCAACCTTTGATCCAAACTACCCTCCTCTCGTCAAATGGACCAGAGATCATCCTGTCTCCCAGGTTGTTGGTAATGTGTCTGAAAAAGTTCTGACCCGATCACAACTCAAGGCAAAACAGACTTCCTTGTTTTCAAAAGTAGAATTTTGTATGTTTAACTCCTTCATCTCAAAAGTTGAACGAAAGACAGCTAACACTGCTCTTGATCACTCCGATTGGGTTCAAGCTATGCAAGACGAACTGAATGAATTCGAAAGGAACAAAGTTTGGCGACTCATTCCAACTCCTCCAGATGCCTCAGTTGTTGGTCTCAAGTGGGTCTTTAGGAACAAAATGGACAAGGAAGGGAACGTGATACGAAACAAAGCACGTCTGGTAGTGAAAGGATACTATCAGGAGGAAGGAATTGACTATGAAGAGACTTCCGCTCCTGTAGCTAGGCTGGAATCCGTTAGAATATTTCTCGCCTATGCTGCACACAAAAACTTTGAAGTCTACCAAATGGACGTCAAGTGTGCATTTCTCAATGGAGAACTTGAAGAAACAGTGTACGTGGAGCAACCTCCTGGATTTGTAAATGAAAGGTATCCTAATCATTGTTATATTTTGGACAAAGCCGTGTATGGACTGAAACAAGCTCCGAGAGCCTGGTATGAAACGCTGACAAAGTTTTTAAAGATGTCCAAATTCAAACAAGGTTCGGTTGACCTAACCTTCTTTCGTAAGAAGGAAGGTAACCACCTTATGATTGTTCAAATTTACGTCGATGATATCATCTTTGGCTCTACAAATCCCAGCTTAATGGCTGAATTCAGGAAGCTGATGGAGACTAAATTTGAAATGAGCTCAATGGGTCCAATTAACTTTTTCCTTGGTTTAAATATTAGACATGGACCTGAAGGCATCTTTATTAAACAGGAAGCTTACACGAAGACTCTCCTTGCAAAATTTGGCATGATGGGAGATTCAAAAGTCAAAGTTCCCATGGCGTTCGGCACCAAGCTCACTCCATCCTTGGATAAGCCAGTAGTAGATATTACGCTATACCACCAGATGATCGGTTCACTGATGTATCTTACTGCTAGCAGGCCTGATATCATGTTCTCTGTTTGTTATTGTGCTAGATTTCAGGCGAATCCACGTGAACCTCATATGCTTGCAGTCAAGAACATTCTTCGTTATCTCAAGCAAACTACCTCTTTAGGTCTATGGTATCCATCCAACTCGGGCTTCTTCATTCAGGCCTACTCAGATGCAGACCTTGGAGGTTGTGGACTAGACAGGAAAAGCACCACGGGAGGCTGCCAATTTTTAGACGGAAAGTTAGTTAGTTGGCAATCAAAGAAACAAACATGTGTGTCTTTATCCACAGCTGAGGCGGAATACATTGCAGTTGCCTCCTGTACTTCTCAAGTGATTTGGATCCAGAGTCAACTCCGTGATTATGGACTCAATATGAAAAAGATCCCACTATATTGCGACTCAGAAAGTGCAATTAGGATCTGTCATAACCCAGTGCAATACTCGAAGACTAAGCATATAGCACTGAGGTATCATTTCATTAAAGATCATGTGGAAGATGGAAACGTTGAAATTCACTTTGTTAGAACCACTGATCAACTGGCTGATGTCTTCACCAAAGCCCTTCCTGAAGCGTCGTTCAACAAAATTCTACAAGGGCTAGGTATGATGGAATCAGAGTCAGTACCACAAACTACCTCTCAAACTCAAACGTAAGAAGCGAAATAGACCGAACGTTCGGGTTCGGTTGGACATTCTGCCTTTCGCTCATCAATTAAAGGTAGTTTTTATGGTTGTAAATTTCATGTACAATTGTTCCAAATTATTTATCTTATTGTCAAAAGTATTTCCTTTTTGAAAATCTAATTTCTTCGATAACCGAAATAGACCGAACGTTCGGGTTCGGTTTTCCAAAATTTTTTAAAACTGAAACCAACCGAACGCTCGGGTTCGGTTTTCCAAAATTTTTCAAAACCGAAACCAACTGAACGCTCGGGTTCGGTTTTCCAAAAATTTTCAAAACCGAAACCAACCGAACGCTCGGGTTCGGTTTTTCAAAATTTTTCAAAACCGAAACCAACCGAACGCTCGGGTTCGGTTTCGCTCAGGTTCGGTTTTTCAAAATTTTTCTCAACCGAATTCAACCAAACGCTCGGGTTCGGTTCCAAAGTTTTTTTTTTCTTTTTATTTTCTTTCTCAGTTTTTTTTTATTATTTATCATTTATTTTTTGGATATCAAAAATTCCAAAAATATTTTTCTTAATATATACTTTCAAAAACTCCAAAAATATTTTATTCTTTCTTTCTTTTTGACGTTGAGTTTATTTGTGTGTTTGTTTATGGGGAAATTGTTGAAATAGTTTAGTGTCCCTAGAAGCATGCTGCTGTATGTGTCCAAAGCCTCACTTGATTCTGAATAATAAGCCTTACTGACTTGGTATAAACAAACCTTGTCTTCCCAATTAGGCTTTCTTATTTATTCTAATCATGAGCTACCTCACTCTCTTCTCACATGAGATAAGAGTTTTCTGCTTGGTCCAGTTTTTCACACCAGAGGTACCTTGTTCTCTTACACCATCTAAATTGCGTTTCTCCATCACTTTCGTTTCACAAAAGTAACCCTTGAGACTCTCAGAAATTACCGCTGAGGTTTATGGTTACACAATTTCTATGTTTATGATCTTAGTTTCGTGCCACTACGATCTAAGTGAAACCCAAAATTCAATACCTAATACGAATTGACGGTGAACAATTATATTGCTCTAGTTTTCACTAATGCATTGACGGATATATCTTCATGAAGTCTCAAATTTTTCTTTTGTGTGATTCCTATGAAATTGTTAAAAACCATAACATTTCTTCCCTTGGGATCCAGTTTTTAATTTTTGTTGAGATTTTATCTTTCCCAGCTAATTTAAAATTATTACCAACCTACTTGTTCAACAAGACTACACCGGTCTCACAAGTACTTTGTTCACTTTCTATCTTCTTTCAAGATTAGGACTGTTGAATCAAAGCAAAAGCCGCCCTAAAAAGCTTAATTAAAAGAAGCCTTTCAACACTTCTTAATAAGTGTTTGATCGTTATTCAACGGGAAACCACACTAACACTTTAAGGTCTCTCTTGACTTTGAAGGAAGAGATTCGTGCCCGGGATCATTTGTTTCATGTCTTTATTGACATCACAATTTTTCTAAAAAGAATTGCTTTATTTCTTTTCTTTTACACCCTTAGCACGAAAATCTTTGATTTTCCAAAACTCTGATTCTAATAATTACAGGATTTTTCATTGGATTGGTGGTTAATTATAAGTTGTGGTCAATTTTCATCCACGTGGGAGCATTGTTCAAAAGATACTGTTACACCTTAAAGGGATAAGATAAAGGCGTGCTGACTCAGGCGGGAGTCTAATCCATTTAATTTCAAACGGCGCTAAAAGGGCATGCGTGAGAATCGGAAGCGTTTTATCTCCAAATGACGCAAGAAAGGCGTGTGTGAATCTGAAACGGTTCATATCCAAACGGCGCTTGATGGGAGGCATGTTCTTTGGAATTTGACACTCTCTCTCATGCGTGATCATCGGCTACCCCAACTGTCACGCATCTGTCAACTCCGGAAAACTCTTCGTTTTTCGATAGAAGATTTGGGAAGATCTTTCTCTCTCCTTAACCCACAGTATAAAAGGCAACATCCTCTACCATTTACCTCTTTACTGCAATCAAAATTCCCAGAGCGCAAGAAATCTCTGAACTTTTACTGTTCATCATCTTCTCCACTTCCTTCAAACAATGGCTGATTCTTCTTCTGTTCACGCCACTTCCCACATTCTGCCTATTCACCCACAACAAAGCCTGATAATCGATTTATCTCCTCACGTTTACGACGCCTTAACGTTCCCAATAATCGAGTGTTTAAGGTTTTCGCCGATTGCTCCTACACTTTCAAGGGTTGAATCCGTTCCAATGGAGTTCTTGTCGCAGATCTTTGCGACTACTCACTATGATAAAGCGGTGGACAGAATTTTCTTTGACGTTTTTCAGCACAAAGCGTCGATTTCCAAACAACGATTTTGCTTTCTGTTAGGGTTTGAAGCTGACTCAACGAGGGTTAATCCAGAAACGGTTCCATTGGGGCATTTGTTCAACATGTTCTACAATATGGGTTATACAGAGGTGCTTACTTCAGTCGCGAAATTCAAGAAATCGTGTCTGCCTCCACAGTGGAACAGGATGTTCACTGTGCTATTCAAAGGACTCTCTGAAAGAAGCTCCGGTTCTGATGGTGCTAGCCGGTTGTTCTTATCGATAATGTATGGTGTTTACAATGGCATCAACATGGATTATGGGTCTGTTCTGTGGAAACAACTCATCCAGAGTCTTCACGGCATTTAGAGGTGTCTTATGCTAGATTCTGGACTTTGGTTACGAAGTGGGTGATGGACAAGTACAACGTCCCCATTGTCGCCGGTGCTCCGATGTCTTCGATTGGTACCTTTCATACCACGAAGATTATCGTCTCAGATGCTTCCAAATTTCCCTTCAGTGGTTCCATTCCGGAATCCATGTATGCTGACGTTCCAGCTGACAGCCGGATTATCAGAACCTACAAAGAATTCAAGCGTTCTGGTCCGAGGGATCTCACACCGGAGATGTTGAAGTCGATTCACGAAGCCGACAAGCCTGCTCCAAGAGGCAAGAAGGCTGACAAAGGGAAACAGGTAGGGAAAGGGGCTAAAGGCCCTTCTCCTAAAAAGAGGAAACCCACAAAAGCTGCTCAGTCTCCACAGCAAAAGAGGCGAAAAACTCAACCCAGGAGAAAGCTGGTTATCGCTTCTTCATCCAGTGAGTCAGAGGATGAGAGTTCGGATTCTGACGACTCTCCAAGAGGCAACACACCACCCAGATCTCCTACCCCTGAGATTCAAATCCCTCCTTCTCTAATTCCCTCTCCTCCTAAAACTATTCCTACTTCCATTCCCACCATAAACCCCTTTACCCACATTCCAAACACTTCAATCCCAATGCCACCTCCAATATTCACCGAAGCAACCACAACATCCACTGCAGATGTTAGAGCCAACATATCTGATACGGGGGTTCATACTGATGCAACCGAACCTCCACCAGCACTCGAAACCATAAACACAACCGAAACCCAAAAAGAACCCGAACCTACCCCTACACCTACACCCGAAACAACCCAACCTGAACCTACCCATACCACTATACCACCAGCCTCACCACCACCACCATCTCCCGGTCACGCCTCTGACGGAGACGACACTTTCCTTGGCGGGGAAAACATGACGTTTGATTCGGTCTACTACAGTCCGTTTCAAGTTTAGAGCGATGATGATGATGACGCTCTGGTCACAAAGAAAGATCTTAAGGAGCTCCATGACAAGGTCGACTTGCTCATTGCCTCTTCTTCCACGTCTCAATCATCACTCTCTGAAGCTGCTATTCAGAAGATTATTGATGCTTTCTCAAGGGCTCAGCAAGATTCTATCGCTTCTGCAACTTCCGCCATCGATGCCTCAACGAAAGCCTGTCAGGCTGCGACCGAAAAAGTCGATAAACTATTTTCTGATGCCTCTGCCCTGTTAAAGTCTTTATAGGAGAGTGCTAATGCCACCAAGACTACGTTGGAACCAATTGTTCAACAGTTGGTCACGTCTGTCTCTACTGAGTTGAAGTCCTTTGCTTCACTTCGTCAATCGCTCACAGACGACAACTCAGCCTTCCATGCTACTATGGACGAGCGTCTCTCAAAGCTCCAAGAAGATTTGGCTACTGAGAACTCGTTGATGGATGTTTTAGCAAAGAAGACCACTGCCCTAAAGGTCAAGAGTGCTCAACTCTCCCATTCTCAACAGCAGATTAACTCTCTTCGGTCCGAACGGGAGGTCATTAAGACGTGTGTTTCGGATGTCCACTCAGCCATCTCCAACATCCTCGAAGCACATGATCCTATCCTTAACCATTCTGTAAGGCGTACCCTTGCAGAGAAGCTCGCTCTTGCCCTAGACCTGTTAAGCAAAATTGAAGGGCTACTCGCTTTCGTGTCCATTCCGAAACAAGGGGGAGAAAAGGAGTCTGTACCTCAACCACCTCATTCCTCAAAGGCAACTCACACAACCGAACCTCCTCCTATAGGCCAAGCCTCTGGTTCGGGTGTGAAAGATAAAGGCAAGAAGATTGCTGAGGAAGAAGAGGAAGATGACGAAGAAACCATTGCCGACTTGTTGAAACGTAAAAGTCGACGCAATGAGGCTGATGATAGTGCTCGTGTGGCAAAAGAAGCTGAAGAAGCGGAACGCAAATAGAAGGAAGCCCACGACCTTCTCGAGAGTAGGAAAACTCTTTTTCCTGCTTGGACTCTCGAGAGGATGGTAAAGGAAGCAATCGACACTCTGAGCATCTTGTGGCTGGAACCAGTTATTTCTTTTGACTGTTCCAATACTGTCGACTCTCAGTTCGACATGTCACTGACCCGAAAGGCGTTCATCTTTCACGCCTTCGCCAACGTTGCAGAGTTCCCTCATCCTCATCCCAAGGTTGATCGGGACTTAATTGAATTCTATCTGAAGGCTGCTCAACCCCAATATCAAACCTGGAGCGCTCAGAAGATTATCAATGTTCGGGTCTTGAAACCGTACACTGAAGGGAAGTTCATTAACGTTCGGTTCAAGGTGCTTAGGGGATCTGCCAAAACCGAACATGCCATTTCTTTAGCAGATCTTCCGAACCTCAATCCCCATGATTGGATCATCCTGCACAACATCCTTCTGACCAATGAAGCTGAATATGGTCCGATCATCGACCATCTCAAGAGGATGCTGGTGTGCTACATCATGGAAGTTGCACTGATGGATCAGGAGATTGCAAGCGTCTTCAAGAAGAAACCAACAATATCTCCTGTTGGCTCGGCCAGTGATCTGAACCAAATGCAGATGGGCAAAATTGACTCGAGGCGAAACTCAGTCATGTTCACTATGAATGAAGGACAGAAATGTCTTTTTGCCTTAGCTGATAAGCATCTGTACACCACTGCTTGCCTAGAGCATGTGTTGGGGATCATCCACAGATGCAAACAAAACACAGCGGATGATATCAAGTACTTCGACGACATGATACACTAGTACATTCGGTTCAGACAGACGATCCTTGCGCTTATCTCACGTCTGTTTGATACTGTCAAGAAGAAGGTTCCCGCTGCTGGCCCAAGCAAGAAGAAGAAGTAATCTCGCTCCAATTTAACGCAAAGGGGGAGATTGTTGGGTAGCGTTTTGTTATAGATTGCGTCTATTGGGCTCGCTTATTAGTCCAGTTTTGTAACTCCGGTTTGGGCCTGTCCAACCGAGAGCTTGATAGGGTTTAGTATAAATATATATGCTTTCATGCATATTAAATAGACGATAGAAAACGATTATAACGATAGATCAGAGTATTATTTCTTTATCGTTCCTGTAACCCTAAATCCTCTACAGTGGAAGTTCTTTATCGAGTTCTGCTGAATTGTTGATTTAATCATTCGACACACTTTGATCCATACTTGTGTTATTTGCAGTTTTCGCATTCATTATTTTACCTGTTATAAAGATCCAAACGATCTTCAAGTTAGATTTATAACTTTTCAGAAAACGACACTCCTACACCTACATCTTCTACCTCACCACCTCCACCACCCCCACCCCCACGCTCTCGATCTTCCAATGTTCACCAAAATTTGAAGCGCAAAACCCCTTATAGCCCCTCTGCATACACAACCACTATACCTTCCACTCCTTTTACAGAACCCACTTCATTTTCCGCTGTCAACATGTTTCTAGAATTACATAAAGCGATGTTTGATTAATTACAGGCACTTCAAAAAAATGGAACCGGGTCGCTTGTTCCTCCTATACAGAATTCCAATATAATTGAATGCAAATGGGTGTAAAAATTACAGAAAGATTCACAGGTAATCAAATCCACTACTATTTGAGTGATTCTTTCCCTGTTCATGACCAACAAATGGCCCTTACTATAGTTGGATGTCCAAAATGTACTCTTTCACGGTGATCTAATGTAACACCTGGTTCCAAAAGTGCTTCGTTGCTAGGGGTTGCGGCCCAATCATCACTTGTCATGAGGTTAGGGCCTTGGGAAAGGAAGGTTTTGACCCATTTCGGTTGTGAGTATTAGATCATATGAGATCTAAGCATTTGATTGTGACTTCAGAGGGCAATGGCATACTCATAAATTGACATCTCGGTCTTCTGAAGATTTCGGACTCTTGTTCGGGGAAGTTTTAGGTAATGAGGATTTGCTCACATCGTAGGGTTTCTCGCTACCTTTTCGTGGATATAAAGTTTGTCGGAAACGGACTAAGAACGAAACAGTTATATCACTTGGAAGTTATTGGCAATTTTAGTCCTTAATGAAGATTTGTGGCAAGGTGGTATTATGCATGCATGGAATGCATGCGTCTGTCCAGCTGGGTACGCCCAGCGTAAGCTGGGTTATGTCCAGCATATAAGGGCATATGGTCGAGGATGCGGAGAGGCGTACGCCCAGCGTACGTCCAGAGTCCCTAAACCCTAAAATTTAGGGTATGCCACTGTATAAAGAACATTATACCCTCAAGAATCAGCCTCCTTCTCACCCTTAGATAGTTTTCACGAAACACTAATCTTCTTTGAGTATTCTTGGAGCTAAGAAGGCCATTAGAGATCATTTTGGTGTTGTGGACCCATTTTCCAAGCAAGTGAAGAGCAACCAAGGTGGTGGTTCAAAGGAGAGGTTGTGGATCTGGGATTGTTGCTTCATTTCTGACCATTTCAAGGTATAAAGATCTTAACTTGGTGGTTACTTCCTTAGATCTCTTAGGTTGAGTTTTGGACCATTTTGGTCCAAAGGATGAAGCATTATGGTTCAAATCCGATTCCTAGGCTTGGAGTTGCCACTCTCAGTGCTAAATGAGTCCCTAAGGTAGAAAGTTGTCACCTTGAGTGTCTTAATTAGTTCATGCATGAGATCTATCCAATTCCATGGAATTTTGTTGTTATATTCCAAGTTTGGCTTTATTTGGTGGGTTGCAAGCCACCAAGTAATCAACTTTATGGATTAAGATGTTGAAAAGGACTTGGACATGTTATTGTAGCCTCTGGATTAGAGTATTAAGCACTTAATGGGAAAAGTGGCTTATCAGGGAAGTACGTTAGGCGTACATGTAGGTACGCGTAGCATACACACCATTCAGCCAGTACGCTTAGCGTACAAAGGAGTACGCCCAGCGTACTCATAAGACATGGGCTTGACGTGTTTTGGGCCTCGGTTTGGGCCATGCTTTGGACTTCGGGTCTTTAGGCCTCAATGGGTCATCTTAAGTCAGATAATTTAGGCCAAGAAAATGCTTGGGCTTAAGGAAAGGCTCGTTAAAGGGATTGGGCTCAATTTAGCAAATTAGGCCATTAGTGGGCTTGGGAAGCCTACCTAGTGTTGGGCCTTTTGTATTATGGTTTTGGGCCTTAGATATGGACCAAGTTGGACTAGGGGTAAAATGGTCATCTTACCCTAGAGAAGATTATTGTTTTGGACTAATTGTTAATTTGGGTAATGGTAGCTCGGGGAGTCGAGAGATCAGCAGTTCGGGGATCTGCCAGCTAGCAGCGAGAGGTTTATTCGTAGGATTCTACAGTCAGCTTGTGAGATGAGTTTTCTCCTGTAGGAATGGGTCTAAGGCACCAATGTCGGTCCATTTATGTATGTTAGTGTATACCGAATTTAGATCCGATGTCGGGTTAGCCTGATGTATTTTTTATGCTTCTGGATTACGATCCGATGTCGGGCGGGGCCCGAGGAAGGTTTACATGTATGTTCCAAACTACGGTTTGATGTCGGGTGATACCCGAGGAAGGGATGCATGTTTAGTTATACTTGTTGTCTTTGTGATACTTGTATGTGTCTGGTAAGGAGATGAGTGTGGGCGGGGGCCCGTATCTCATCACTAGCTGAGTATGGACGGGGTTCCATATCTCATTAGTAGCAGAGTAGGGGTGGGGCCCAAGATTGGCGGGGCCTTGAGACTAGTAGTTATAGTGTTGTGTTACCTGTTATGTACTATATTGATTATGATTATATGTTTGCATTTGTATAGCGGGCGGGGCACGGTGACAGGCGAGCCCTGGTAGAAACAAATTTGTATACCGAGCGGGGCTCGATGCCAGGCGGGGCCTGATGTCGGATGTGTCTGATGTTGGGCGGGGCCCGAGATAGCGGGCTAGGCCCAATGTTTGTAGTATGTGATTACGTGTATGGTATGTGGTAGTTTGGGGTAACTCACTAAGCTTCGTGCTTACGGTTTTCAGTTTTGGTTTCAAGTACTTCCAGTTGCAAAGATAAGAGCTCGGGATGCTTGCATTGTACACACCAAGATGTTTAGCCTGGGATGTTTACTCTGATGTTTTGAAACTCTGATAATAATGTTTGAGATATTATAACTTATGTTTTGAGGAAATGGGTTGATAATTGTGGTTTTACTATTAAATTAAATTGAAATTTTTCGACCGGATTTTTGGGATGTTACATCTAAATTAAACAGTTTATGTCGGACAGCCACCGGGTTTTGTTGATTCTAGCAAACCTGATCATGTATGCCTTATTTATAAATCTCTTTATGGACTGAAGAAATCCCCACGAGCCTGGTTCACTCGAATGTCAACGATTCTTCATGGTCTTGAATATTTGGGATCCAAAATAGGTCATGTTATTGTTCATGTTCTAGTTTACGTGGATGAGATTAATGTCATAGGTAATGACACTATGACTATCGATTGGATCATTCATTAAATGGGATCTACCTTTGCCATCAAAGATCTTGGCGAACTTCATTACTTCTTGGGTATTGAAGTTGTTCCCTATGGCCATGACATTCTTTTGTTCTAACGCAAGTACATTTTGGACATACTTCAATGCTCCGGTCTAACAGATTGTAAGTTGGTATCATCTCCCATGAGCACTACTCAGATCTTGACTCCCAATGATATCCATACCTCTCTAAGCATGTTGCCTATCAACAAAATGTTGGAGAACTTCAATATGTTACACTTTCTAGACCCGACATTTCCTTTTCATTCAATAAGGTTTGTTAGTTCATGCATTCTCCCACTGAGAACCACTAATCTGCTATCAAAAGGATATTGCGCTATCTCAAAGGCATTGCTAATTTTGGTTTATTTCTTCGTCACAACTCGGACTCTTCTCTTCAAGCCTTCAATGATAGTTGTTGGCAACCTACTGATGGCTCAAAAGTTAATGCCTTCTCTGATTCTGATTGGGTTGGCTGCCCAGTTGACCGACATTCCACAGGAGGATTTTCTATCTATTTAGGGTCCAACTTGATCTCCTGGAATGCTCGCAAACAATGAATTGTTTCAAGGGCCTCCGTTAAGTCCGAGTACAAGGCTCTTGTAGACATTGTAACTTAGTTGCTTTGGCTAAGGGATCTCCTAGATGAACTGGGCGTTTCTACAAAATTCTCTCCCACACTATGGTGTAACAACCTCAGAGCCACATATCTCTCTGCAAATCCGGTTTTTCATGTCCGGACAAAACATATTGAAGTAGATTTTCATTTTGTTCATGAACAAGTTGCCCATAGTCAATTAAAAGTCCATTTTATATCTACCAATGCTCAGATTGTTGATGTGTTCACTAAGCCTTTATCTTCCTAGAGACTTCTCTTTTTATGGTCCAAGCTGCAGGTTGTTCCCCGTCCTCAGCTTGTAGGGGAATGTCAGACATATGTTTAGATAGTCTATTAATAGTGTATATATTATAGGGTATCTGAATGTAACTATCTAGCCTATATATAATATTGTAATCTACGCTTCATAATATACAATTAATCACCCCTTACTTGGTTTAACTGAAGATAACCACTTAAGTATTAATGTATATTGCATGACGCATTTAACTTCTAGGATTGCCACAAATAACGAGATTTAAATTCGGTGACAAGATGTTTGTCTGCGTTCTTCGCTAAATCTTGGTGATGGTAGGACATAAGGCGAAAGGTTCTTGTTATCCATTAATGATGACCCCTCTTATTATTCTTGACTTAATAATGAGTCATTTGTCAATGTCCTTGTAGATGTTATTTCGGAAAACCAATAATGTTTACCGATCTCTTATTTTGATCATCAATTGGTGAAAGTGTGTTAGAGGCTAATCTTTAACGTGAGTGATCATCAACCAGAAGACAAATCTATTCCTAGTTTATTTTACAACAGTATAGATTATATAGGATTGTAGGCCAAATTCATATTATGTATGAAGATTTCTAAGTATAAATAAAATTATGAGATTATTAAATTCAGTAGTATATGGTGGTTATATGTAGATTGTTAGTTATTTTGGTTGCCAATCTTTTAAATTGTATGAAACAAATGTCAAACATTAAAATAATAACTCTTAAAAACATATTAATTATAATTAATGGTTACATACGACAATTTGAAATAGATATGTATATTTGACAGTGGTTTCCTTATAAACAACATGCGTTGGTTTAATAACAATTTCTTTAAAAAAAATTATGAATGGATAGCTACTTCTTGGATGATGGCAACTCGTGTTAAAGATTAGTCTCCGACACACTTTCATCCGAGTTGTCATCGAACCAAGAAATAGTACAAATTCCAAAGTCTTTGGTAATCCTATTATCTTATCTACCATTTATTTATTGGCCTTTTTTGACATCTTGTAGCTACATGTCATATCATACGCAAAAACCGATATGTGAGACTTGTGTTAGGCCAACTCTATTATTACGACCGAGTTTCTTCAATTCACGATTTAGTTATTGAAGACCACATGTTCCAAGTCAAAAACCTAAAAGTGTCTCCTCCCAATATTCATATTTATCGGATGACATCTCTTGATTTGATGATCACTTAGTCGTCTGTGAGGCTCTATTTCGAACAACTCGACCATTAAGACGAAGTTTCACCTGCTTGTGAGTACGTTCTTCTAGAATATGTGTTGCGTCTCTTTGACATGAAACTCCCTCGTGACTAATTGCGTTAACTGATAGCATCTCTTGATTTAATGATAAATTAGTCGAAAAATTGGAAAATAGCTATATGACATTATACAACGATAGCTTACATGAACTATTATATGTCATTCTAAGAAAACTGGAATTTGAAATGTGCATCCAATATCACGGAAACAATGCCCTTAAATCGACTAAAATAAGGAAAAATATTAAATTTTTTTCCCATATTCATATTTTCATATTATCTTTGTCAGAAAAGGTAGTTCGTAAATCATAATACATTTCAAAAATCTAGTCATATCAATTTTTGAACATGCTTTATACCAGGAAAAAAAAAAAAAAAAAAAAAAAAAAACTTAGTGGGTTTGCAAAATTTAAAGATGTTCGAAATTCTGAAAACAATATTTTTTTCGAACATACTTTAAGCCGTTTGCTCACACCAAACCTTCTAACACTAAAAAAATATATATAAATATATTACTAACGGTTTTTGACAGAATTTTAATGATAAGGTTGATAGGTATTTATGTGGTCTTAAGAAACGATAAAAGATAGGAATCAAATTTCACGAGTTTTAGAAAGCGTTTTTGAATTTCCATGGTTGAATGAAGTAATGTTGTGGATTTCAATGGAATTCGATTCCTT
Organism: Lactuca sativa; assembly: GCF_002870075.4. NCBI lineage: Eukaryota > Viridiplantae > Streptophyta > Magnoliopsida > Asterales > Asteraceae > Lactuca > Lactuca sativa. Next base: position 8,466,231 of record NC_056623.2, on the reverse strand, counting down.
AGTAATTTACGACCAAACGCATGATCTGCTAGGAATAGAATTCCGATTGTCACAAAATCCCACAGGATCCTACAAACCAAGTGTTTTCTTTACTTTTTAAGTCTTATTTTTCCTTTAACATCAAATTGAAACAAATCACAATCATATTCCTATTTTTACGTTTCTTTATATCAGACCCACCAAATTAAAATCAATGAAAAAAAATAGTCCTATATGCATAACAACTAACAAGCATCCAAAGCATTAATTATATTGGGATATATAAACAGATGTTTATATTCAGAAATTAGTTATACCCTAAAATTTTACAAAAATTAAGTATATTATTTATATTTATATCAATGGGAATTAAGTATTAACTATTAATAGATAGACCAAAATGTCAAACGGTTTTTCTATTTACCAATATTGTAAATTATGGAAGAGTCAAAGGATCATTTTTGTAATTAAATTCTTCAATGTTTTCCTTATAAATAGCTTACTTGTAGGCGTGTGTTACCCACACTCAAATCCCCTTTGCTTCACTCATCTATAATGACTACAATCCCTGTAAATAGCATGGTGCACCACCAAACCACCCTTGAGCTCGAACCCAAGGACCTATTCGACTACTCAAAACGGTCTCAATGGCTACGAGCGGCGGTCCTGGGAGCCAACGATGGCTTAGTCTCCACCGCATCCCTAATGATGGGTGTTGGAGCCGTTAAACAAGATATCAGAGCCATGATCTTGACCGGCTTTGCTGGCTTAGTAGCCGGAGCTTGCAGTATGGCAATTGGAGAATTTGTATCTGTTTATTCACAACTTGATATAGAAGTCGCTCAGTTGAAAAGAGATTTCAATAGAAGAGATATTGAGGTAGCTGAAACCGATGGCTTGCCAAACCCTTGGCAAGCCGCCGCTGCATCAGCTCTAGCTTTTTCTTTGGGTGCTATGGTGCCTTTATTAGCTGCTTCATTTATCAAGCCTTATAAGGTGAGGATTTTGGTCATGGCGGGGGCAGTGACAGCGGCATTGGCTGTTTTTGGGTGGTTAGGGGCGGCGTTGGGGCGGGCACCGGCGGTCAAGTCTACGATTAGGGTGGTAGTTGGAGGGTGGATGGCTATGGCTATTACATATGGCTTAACAAGGTTAATCGGTGCAAAGGGACTCCATTGAAGTCTATGGAGCATTACTTGCATCTTATATCATGGTTTTTATCCTTTATTTATGAATACTTACAAAATATATTATTTGCACCTTTTATTTTAAATCAAGCTATATTTCTTTAAAAGATAGGGGACCCTTATGTATGTATATAGATACACAAATGAATGCGATTATTAACCATGTGTTTTTATTTATAAACAACGTTTTCATACTTGTCCACCGTAAATCTTTGATCGAGTTAACAAGATACGAATTTTTTTTCTTTGCCTTTTGTAATTGTTTTCTGTTAAAATGAATTTCTAGTAGTATTTATATAATCAAAAGAAGATTTAAATTCTATTTATGTTAATCTTCTACATTATGCTTCCTCTTTTTTTTTCAAAACTTATAGGTTACAAATGCGTTACCCAAGTGGCCAAGTGTTAACGAGACTAATAAGTAGACTTTGTTAAAAATGCTTAAAAATCAAAAGTGCTTATTATAAATTCATTTTCACACAATATTATATGATAACTGATTATCTAATTCGATATATTATATAGTCACTTTCAACACAAACATCTGAGATAAGATTCAGGGTGATCCCTTGTGTAGGCACGCACAACCCGTACTTTTCCTTTAATAATTAATATCTTTTTATTTTAACTTTTTTTAAAGTGGCATTTTCTTGATTAATATCCTTTTTATTTTAACTTTTTTTAAAGTGGCATTTTCTTCTTCCAAAACTTTAAGTCGATATTCACTTAGCTTTTAGTGTTGAACATATTCACGATTTAAATGTACAAATGGTTTTTAGGAAATTGGTAATTCATTCGACACTATAAAATTAAATTGATTGACATATCAATAGTTTATTTATCATATATTTTTTCATTTTATTCCTGTTTTCCATTAAACTCTATAGAATTTAATATACCGCCAAACCTTATTTTCGTATGGATCCGGAGTCCATGAGACTTTTTGACATCCATAACAAAAAAGGTATGGATCCACAAAAAGACATGAAGGTTAATCATAAAATACTAGTGATATAAAATGATTGCTTATTATTTTTAAATTTGATGTATTGTTTATTATTTGTGTATTTGATGTATTATTATGTAACAAAGATGTCAGCCATGTCAATAAGAAGTTGAGAATTCATACACGACGTCCCAAAATTCAAACATACACATCATCTTTCTTACTTCATAAACATTATAATTTTTCTTTGTCATGCTAAGAATGAAACCGTCCAGAATGATGTTTGCCTTTTTTGTTTTGTTTTTATGTAATAAAGATTTTCTTTATATAAGAAAATTGATCTAGGAAAGGAGACGTGCACGTGGGTACTAAAAGCCAGTGTACAAGAAGCAACCTCAAAGAGTTGGAAAAGTTCAAATAGCACCCATGAAGTTTTTGATATTACACGCAACACCCTTTATAAGTAGACACGTGCAAAAGCGTAAAAAATATTTGTTAGTAATTAAGGTTTAAACTTTTACTATCATAATTCATAAACACCCATTATTTTAGTTGTACATAGAGCACACTTGAACAGAAGTTACAGTACCAAAATCATCGATAAAATGTCCACAACATGCATTTTAATTATGCTAAAATGATCCACAACCACGAGCTTAATGTTTTAACCGTCTGCAACACAATTTGCACTAATATCTTTTCTTCTGATGATATCATAATCTAGATGTAATCCGGAAACCCAAATACATATAGACATATAGTAAAACATCATTACGACTTGTTAACTCAAAACTAACTACTAGCTTTTAAATAAATACCAAATATTTAAAAATCAAAACAAGTTTCCACCAGAAAAATACAGATTTCGTCTATGTTGATCAGCTCATGAAGATGAAACAGGAAGAGCTGACCATGAAGAATCAACTGAGACTGAGAAAGGCGAGGGCCTATCTGTCAAGGCCATGATCAAAATAGTTGGTGCCTCTATATATGAAAAAGGAACCTGAGGTTTTAAAACCATATACGGGATGAAATTCTCTTAAATGGAATCTACTGATCATACTGATCGTGATGAAATGATTTATCTACAACTACAAGGGTTGCATGCCTCACGGCTACAGTAAGCTGGAGAACAATTATTATTGAGAATATCCAATTTGATTTTGCAAGTGTATTCAGAATCCAGAACATGCGACCTTCTATTAACTATCAAGACTCAGTCGAGATTCCAAAGGATGACCACGTTGATCGATTTGTCGGGGTAAAAGAAGAAATAGTAGAAGCTGAGGAGTTCCCAATAAGTCATCAACAAGCAGTTGCTCTCTGTCAAAGTTATATATATATATATATATATATATATATATATATATATATATATATATATATATATATATATATATATATATATATATATATATATATATATATATATATATATATATAGAGAGAGAGAGAGAGAGAGAGAGCTATATTTAAATGTGGATTCATATCTATTGTGTAGACGAATAGACAATGCTATTCTGTAAAAATAATAAAAAAATATGTTGTTTGGTAATGTGAATACGTTCAATCTTACATAACTATTGTGATTATCATGCATTTTCACTAATTAAATTGTCTATAAGATTATTATAAACTTTGTTTTATTATTCTCATTCTGTCAGAATATTTATTGAGTCGTATTCTGTAAAAATGATAAGAAGTAAAAAAGAGAACAAAGATGAATAAGAATTAGTGAAAATGTACGAAAATGACGATAGTTGTGTAAGGTTGAACGTATTCACATTATCAAACAACTTTCCTTAGTAATTCTCATATAATAGCATTATCCACACGTCCACATAATAGTTATTCATTCACATTATAACCTAGCACTATATATATATATATATATATATATATATATATATATATATATATATATATATATATATATATATATATATATATATATATATATATATATTGTAACGTCCCAATTTCATAAACAAAAATTTAATTTTTAAGTTCATCAATCTTGAACATCACATGTTTCAAAATCATCCAAAATACAAAATATCAGAGTAAAAGAAATCATAAATACGAAAATCATGAGGGGGAGAATGTTGTGTCATCACTTCACGCTCTTCTCTTTTGTACCGGAAGTACCTGAAACCAAAAACATATATGTAAGCACAAAGTTTAGTATGTTTCCCCAAAATACCACATACACCATACACATAAATATAACAGCATGTGGCTGTGCCAAATCTGTAACAACTATCGAGTACGTATCAACCCCATGGAACATCAAATAGTTGTGTCAGGTATGTATCAACCCCAAGTCCATAATGAATGTGAGCTCATATTGCCTCCATGCATATATCATATAATCACATCGGTAATAGTCACATAATTGCATACATTTTACATATACGAATTAGTGGGTCGGAGACCCACTAGTGTGGTAAGAAGACTCACCTATAACTGAATGTAATTGAATCTCCCACTCGAGTTGCTGCTAACACGGCTCCTCTCACTAATCAAACCCTAAAGACGACCCTAATTTAAAAAAAAAAAAAAAAAAAAAAAAAAAAAAAAAAAAACAGGGTTTTAACCTATAATCAATTGTCTAAATCACCCTTTATCATATTAAGGGCAAAAGACCATTTTGTCCTTCCCATATATAACCCAAGTAATCAATGCACAAAACCCATAATGGCCCAAGGCCCAAAAATGGCCCAATGGATTTTTTGGGAGTACGGACGACGTACTCCAAATTATGTCCAACGTACAGTCGTCCTTGGAAGGTTTATGTTTAGTGACCATTTTACGTTCACTGAATGATTTAAAAAACCTATTTTTACCTCCAATTTTAAAAATTGTACATGATATTTGAGCTTAAAAAGACAAATTTACGTTAAATTTCGTGATGGATTTCAAATCTCGTGGTTGATGTTTCTTTGTCCCATTCAGTTGTCATGCTTTTATGGGTCTTTATCGCCTATTCAATAAGTTGGTGAGAGTTGGGCTTTCTTTTATGAAGTCCAAAACTCTTAAACGAATTGAAGGTTCATTAACTTGTTTTTACAAGTTTACCTAAGTTTCTTAGGTCCCCACAACCTATCTGACGGGTATTGGTGGGAGTTGATTTTCATCTCATGAAATCCAAATATAGCTTTTTACAAGCTTCTTGATATGAATTGACGGATTGCATCACCACTTGTCATCACACGTGCAACATGTGCTTCATGGGTTCCCCTTCGCTTATTCAATGAGTTGGTGGGAGGTGGTTTTCTTTTTATAAAAATCAAAATATAAAATGTTTTTCTTGCAATTGAATTGACGGTTTTTCATTTCACTTGTTATTGCAAGTGCAAATTGTGCTTCATAGGTTCCCTACCACCTATTCCACAGGTTTTGGTAAGAGTTGGTCTTCTTTTCATGAAGTCCAAATTATTTTTACAAGGAATTGACGGATATTGTTTGCATGCGTGCAATTTTTATCATGTATGTTTTAATATTGAAGACGGGTTTGGTTGGAGATGCGATTTAAATTACAACCCATTTCAACTAACACATGTAATCAAGAAAACAAAAACCATTGCAAGATTAGAGAAATTAAATCTCCAAGTTCAAGTCCATTGAGGTCTCTTATGCTTTAGGAAACATACAGTCAAATGGAACAAAAAGCAAGAGACAAAACATTGAGTTTTTACGTGGTCAAAATCAGTTAAAATCTTACAAGGCACAACTCATTGAAAAAGTAAATAACAGTTCTTTGATGATTCATTGAGTTCAAGAAGAAAAAGAATCTTGTTTCAGTTCGGGGTCGGGGTGTTGGGTGGCGCTGAAGCCGTATTACATAGCACCAACAAGGTGTTGAGTGATCGCCACAATGACGGATCTCTTTCCATGCTTACTGTGGACTTCTGCAATGCCTTTAACCTTGTTGATAGATCTGCATTACTTCATGACGTCAAATTGAGGTGCCCTTCTATATCCTTGTGGGCAGAATTCCTATATGGTCAAGAAGCAAGGTTATATCTTGCGGACACATATATTTGGTCTTCTACTAGAGTTCAACAATGAGACCCCTTGGGACCACTTATCTTTGCCCTTGTGTTGCACCCGCTCTTG